>NC_053447.1:43111088-43397724 GCF_007990345.1 Gossypium hirsutum
ATTTTATTTTTTCCTACATACCTCACTAGGCCAACATGTTCCCAACATGTTTCCACTCATAGCATGGCCAACCACTAGCTCAAATTTTGGGTAATTTGACATGCAAACCCATCATTTTCACAACATGCATTAATAGACCATTTTAAATTAGCCTATCATATTTTCACCATGTCTCATATCGATCCCTATTTAATAATTTCTCATGCAATTGGCAAAATTGGAGAATGAAACTTCCACATACTCATGTACACACATAATAAGCATAGAATATGGAAATTAATTATTTTTATGACTCGGTTTTATGGTCCCGAAACCACTTCCCGACTAGGGTCAATTTTGGGCTGTTACAACTCTCCCCCACTTAAGAAATTTTCGTCCCCGAAAATCTTACCGGTAAATAGGTTTGGGTATCGTTCTTCATCGAGCTCTCGTTTCCAAGTAGCTCCTCGATCCCATGTTTGAGCCATAACACTCACTAACGGAACCCTTTTGTTTCGCAACTCCTTCACTTCACGAGCTAGGATACGTATCGGTTCTTCTTCATAACTCATATCGGCTTGAATTTCAACCTCTGATGGGCTAATTATATGCGATGGATCAGATCGATAGCGTCGAAGCATCGAAACATGAAAGACGTCGTGAATCTTTTCAAGCTCAGGGGCAAAATCAATCTATACGCAACCGGACCAACTCGTTCGGAGATTTCGTAGGCCCAATGAATCTCGGGCTCAACTTGCCCTTACGGCCAAACCTGAGTACCTTTTTCCAAGGCGAAACTTTAAGGAACACTTTATCTCCCACCTGATATTCAATGTCCTTTCGTTTCAAGTCCGCATACGATTTCTGACGATCTGTGGCTGCCTTCAGACTTTCACGGATTACCTTTACTTTCTGTTCGGCATCTTAATCAAATCAACTCCGAAAATTTTACTTTCACCGAGCTCGGTCCAAAACAATGGTGTACGGCATTTACGACCGTACAAAGCCTCGTAAGGTGCCATCTTAATACTTGATTGAAAACTATTGTTGTAAGCGAATTCAATCAAAGGTACATACCGTTCCCATGAACCACTAAACTCAAGGATGCAGCATCTCAGCATATCCTCGAGTATCTGAATTATCCGCTCGGATTGACCATCGGTTTGGGATGAAAAGCGGTGCTAAAATGCAGCTTGGTACCCAAAGCTTCTTGCAATTTCTTTCAAAATTGCGAGGTGAATCTCGGATCTCTATCGACACGATAGAAATAGGTACTCCATGTAATCTCACAATCTGAGAAACATACAATTCGGCTAGTTTATCCAATGAAAAATCCATACGCACGGGGATAAAGTGAGCCGACTTAGTCAGTCTATCAACAACAACCCAAATCGCATCCTTCTTACTTGTTGACAATGGTAGTCCGGACACAAAGTCCATTGTGACTCGATCCCATTTCCACTCGGGTATCATGATCGGCTGAAGTAATCCTGAAGGCACTTGATGTTTCGCTTTCACTTGTTGACATATTAAACATCTCGAAACAAAGTCGGAGATGTCCCGTTTCATACCATGCCACCAAAACTGTCGTTTCAAATCGTTGTACATTTTCGTACTCCCCGTGTGAATTGACATTCGGCTACAATGAGCTTCGTTCAGAATCATCGAAATGAGTTATGAATTTCTTGGAACACACAACCGACTTCTGAACCTCAAACAATCGTCATCATCAATTTGAAATTCGGATTCCATATTCGGAATACATTCAGCCCGTTTTGCAACCAATTCATCGTCGACTTTCTGAGCTTCACGAATTTGATGAATCAATGATGGTTTGGCCTTTAATTCAGCTACTAACACATTGTCGGGTAGAACAGACAAGTGCACATTCATCGCTCGTAAAGCAAACAACGATTTCTGGCTTAAGGCGTCCGCAACCACATTAGCCTTTCTCGGGTGGTAATCAATGACAAGCTCGTAATCTTTCAACAACTCAAGCCAACGTCTTTGTCGCAGATTTAAGTCTCTTTGAGTCATCAAATATTTGAGACTTTTGTGATCCGAAAATACATGGCACTTTTCGCCAAACAAGTAATGTCGCCATATTTTCAAAGCGAATACGATGGCGGCTAGTTCGAGATCATGGGTTGGATAATTTCTCTCGTGTGGCTTCAATTGTCTCGACGCATAGGCCACAACTCGGCCTTCTTGCATCAATACGCAACCCAACCCGAGTAGGGATGCGTCACTATAAATGACAAACTCTTTGCCTGATTCGGGTTGCATTAAAATTGAGCTTCAGTCAAATGAGTTTTCATTTGATCGAAGCCTTTCTGACATTTCTCCGTCCATTCGAACTTAGCATCCTTTTGAAGTAGCTTCGTCATTGGTGTGGCTATCATCGAGAAACTTTTGACAAATCGTCGGTAATAACCGGCGAGTCCCAAAAAGCTCCGAACCTCAGTAATATTTCTCGGAGGTTTCCAGTTAAGTATGGCTGAGATTTTGTTCGGGTCAACTCGAATACCCGATGCGGATACCACATGACCCAAGAAGCTAACCTCTCTTAACCAGAACTCATACTTACTGAACTTAGCATATAACTTCTTATCCCGCAAAACTTGCAACACTAATCTCAAGTGTTCAGCATGTTCGATCTCATCTCTTGAATAGACCAAGATGTCATCAATGAACACAACTACGAACCGATCCAAATATGGTCTGAAGATCCGATTCATCAAATCCATAAATACCGCAGGGGCATTAGTGAGCCCAAACGGCATCACTAAGAACTCGTAGTGACTGTACCTCGTTCTGAAAGCAGTTTTGGGTATGTCCGAATCTCGAATTCGCAACTGATAATAGCCCGATCTCAAATCTATTTTTGAGAACACTGAGGCTCCCTTCAGTTGGTCGAACAAATCATCGATGCGCGGCAACGGATATTTGTTCTTTATTGTCACTTTATTCAGTTGACGATAGTCAATGCACAACCTCATGGTTCCGTCCTTCTTTTTCACGAACAATACTGGTGCACCCCAAGGTGAGAAACTTGGTCGAGCAAAACCTCTATCCGTCAATTCTTGCAACTGAGCTTTCAACTCTTTTAACTCGGTTGGTGCCATACGATACGGAGCTATCGAAATGGCGTAGTCCCAGGTACAAGCTCAATACCAAACTCTACCTCCCGAACAGGTGGTAGACCCGGTAATTCTTCAGGAAAAACATCCGGGTATTCACAAACCACCGGCACAGATTCGGGTTTCTTTTCTAATTCTTTGTCATCAAGTACATACGCAAGGTATGCTTCGCACCCTTTTCTTACATATTTCTGGGCCAACATTGCTGATATTACAGCTGGCATCCCCTCCAAGTCCGTAGACTCAACTCGGGTTACTTCGTTATTTGCGCACCTCAAATCAATAGTCTTGCTTTTGCAATTCACAACCGCATCATGCGCGGTCAACCAATCCAAACCAAGAATAACATCAAATTCATCAAACGGCAAAAGCATCAAGTCCGCCGGAAAACAAGAACCTCGAATTACTAGGGGACATCTCTTACACACTTTGTCGACAAGCACGTAACGACCCAAGGGGTTTGACACCCGAATTACGAACTCAGTAGACTCAACAGGTAGAGTCTTACTGGATGCTAAGGTTTCACATACATATGAATGAGTAGAGCCAGGGTCAATCAATGCAATCACATTAGTATCAAAGAGAGTGAAGGTACCAGTGATGACGTCAGGGGAGGATGCCTCCTCTCGTGCGCGAATGGCATATGCTCTAGCAGGAGTACGGTTCTCGGCTCGAACAGCCGTATCAGAGGTCCCTCTCTGACTACCACCCCTACCTCCTAAAATTCTCGGTGGTCTACCTCTAGTTGTCACTCCACTAGGTCTTGCACCTTGAATCTTATTCTTCTCATCAAGCTCCGTGCAATCTCTAATGAAGTGGTCCTTCGAACCGCATCCGTAACAGGCCCTGTTAATAGACTTACCCCAACATTCACCTATGTGTCGTCTTCCACATTGGGGACATTCAGTTTCTCTAGACGATTATTGCCCACACTAGCTATCGAAGTAGCTCGGGAGTCCGTCAATGGTCTTGCTCTGATGGAAATTCCCGCAGTCGTCCTCGACTTATTAGTGTCCTCCCTGAACTTCTTTACGGCTGAGAACGGAGCTTTACCTGTCGATCTTTTACGATAGTCTCTAGCTTCAAATTCAGCCTTCTTCTTCTCCTTTCCAAGTTCTTCCGCCTTGCAGGCTCGTTCGACTAGTGTTACGAATTCTTTTATTTCCAAAATACCCATTAGTAGCTTTAAATCTTCATTCAATCCCTCTTCGAATCTTTTGCACATAGCAACCTCATCAGCTACACACTCCCGGGCATACCTACCGAGTCTTACGAATTCATGTTCGTATTCAGATGCTGTCATACGGCCTTGCTTGAGTTCCAAGAATTCCTTACGCTTTTGATCAATGAACCGTTGACTAATATATTTCTTTCGAAATTCCGTCTGAAAGAAGTCCCAAGTTACTCGTTCGTTTGGGACTATGGAAATCAGGGTCCTCCACCAATAGTAGGCTGAGTCCCGCAACAAGGATATAGCACACTTTAGACATTCATCGGGTGTGCATGACAGTTCATCAAACACCCGAATGGTGTTATCAAGCCAGAACTCGGCCCTTTCAGCATCATCAGTAACTTGGCCCTGAACTCCTCAGCCCCGCGCTTCCTAATCAAGTCTACAGGTGGCTTACTCAGCCTCACAGGATCAGTAACTGATGGCATTACTGGCTCCGGGGGTGGATTATTCAAATTCGGGAATTGTTGGACAGCCGAATTGGTTCGGGCATACTGCGCGACCCACTCATTCATCATGGTAAAGAAGGCTTGTTTAGCCCCCTCACCTTGATTATTCGCAGATGACTAAGGTTCAACAGGCGGTGTCCCTTGTGCAGGAGCAGCCGCTACACTTTCAATGTCATCCGCCAAGGTTCTCTCTACACCGGGATCCATTTACTAATCAAAACATAAATTTTAACCATCAGAAGTCATCACACAGTTAAACATTAACATTCGGCATGTATAGCTAGACTCATACGTGCTATGGTAGTCCTAGAACCGACTAAACCATAGCTTGATACCAATCAAATGTAACACCCCGAACCCGAGACCGACACCGGAGTCGAACACGAGATGTTAACAGACTTTAAACCCTTTATAAAAATATTTCTCAGACACTGCCAATCTGCGTACTAGTCGCTTTAAAAATCATATCTTGAGTTTCACAACTTGAAAATCAGTTTCGTGATTTTTCCCTGAAACTAGACTCATATGCCCATCTACATATTGTTTTCTAGAATTTTTGGTCGGGCCAATTAGTACAGTTTATTAGTCAAAGTCTCCCATGTTACAGGGATCGACTACACTGACCTTTGCGCATTACGACCTGGATATCTCCCTGCACAGAGCTTCAATACTGATGTCGTTTTTTCTATAGAAACTAGACTCAGAGATGAATCTATCCATATATGGTATGACTCCTAATTGTCTCTGGTTAATTTATAATGAATTTCCAAAGTCGAACAGGGAATCCAGAAACCGTTCTGGCCCTATCTCACGAGAACCTGAATATCTCTTAACATATTGTCCATATGATCTTTTTGTTGCTTCTATATGAAAATAGACTCATCGAGATTCGAATACATAATTTAGTCATCAATTAATTCCACTCCTACTATTTTTAGTGATTTTTCAATCTCACGTCACTGCTGCTGCCAGCATCTGTTACGAAAGCAACTATGCCCATTTCGTGATTTCTCCTTGATCTAACTAGTAATTCGTCATACATATCACAAATTATGATCATGACTAGCCATGCCAAAGGCTAATCATTGTCAAACATCCCCCTACTACACTATTGCCATATCATGAATTTTAACACCAAAATAATCAACCATGACATATGGCATAAAAAGGTCGAATTATCAAGATTTACGCCTAACGTTATGAAACCAAACCCAACCGAACATTTATGCCATTTTCGCATGGCTAAAAGTTTACATACCAAAGTTCAAACACAACATAATAGCCTATACATGCCGAAATGTTCTCCTAAGCCGACTAAGAAGAAAGTACCAAAACTTGCTAGCCGGTGTGATGACTTCGACGACGGCACGATCACGCAAAAAGAGACGAGTCCAAGAAACCTAGAATAGGTGACAAGCAAACACCGAATGAGTATATAACTCAGTAAGCCATAAGCATTCCACAACCATCCATTAATAAAATTATCACAACAGGAAACAATGAAATGAGGTTAAGTACTCCATCCATACCAAACTATACCATAGTTCCTTAAACCCTATGGTTCAATCTCATACCAAGTCCTATATTGGCCTTTCATACATCATTTTATTTTCGTTATTATCATACAATTAAACGAACTTTCACCTATTCCACAATGAACCTTATGTACGTGACTTCAACTATAATCGTCACATAGGTTCAAAACTTACCAAGCTCAACTCCAAATATAAACATAGCGCCTATTAGCCATGAACTCAAGGTACTTACCTTTTCCGCTGTCCAAAATTGACTCGGTAAAGTCGCACCCTTCATGTAAATAATTTATAGAAAATATATATTGGGTTCGCACACATAGTGCTTAATAATCAACCACGCACACTTAGTGCCATGTACTTTAAACTCACACACTTAGTGCCATGCATTTCAAGTTCGCACACTTACCTTTTCCACTGTCCAAAATCGACTCGATAAGGTCGCACCCTTAATGTAAATAATTTATAGAAAATATATATTGGGTTCGCACACATAGTGCTTAATAATCAACCACGCACACTTAGTGCCAATCTCATGACCGTGAACACTTATTGCCCGCACACTTAGTGCCGAAAACCAGCCACTCAATAGGCTTCACTTCCTTTTTACATTCGACAAATTTCATCTCTACTTACATATACATTTTTATACATTTCATCTCATTAAACACAATGGTATAGGTAT
Source organism: Gossypium hirsutum (assembly GCF_007990345.1). Lineage (NCBI taxonomy): Eukaryota > Viridiplantae > Streptophyta > Magnoliopsida > Malvales > Malvaceae > Gossypium > Gossypium hirsutum. The sequence continues at coordinate 43,118,105 of NC_053447.1, forward strand.
TACGATCCTTTAAATCAATACCAAAGATATGCTTAATGACTTACTTGTGTTGGGTAAGATGGTTCCAACTCGGCTACTCGATGATCTTTTCTTTGCCTTTGCTCGATTCTCCTCCTTTAACTCCTTGAGCTTAATCAATAAATCAACTAGTTTAACCGCCTTGCTAAATATTTAAATCCAATTACACATGCATATGTATGTTAGTATATTCGGCAATCACCCTTACTAATCACCCACTTGATCAATTATGGAGAATCAAAGTTAATATCACAATGTGTACCCTATATGGCCCATTATACATAATCAAATTTAACATCATCTATATATATTTACTCATATGGCCGAATATACCTAATCATTCATACACCTAACCAAAAATAATTTCTAAAATCTTTATATCATTTATACACTAGTAAAGCATCCTCTCCCTTTCCATCAATTTAGCACATGCATTACTCATTAACCTACAAAAATTATATTTGGCCTTAGCACACAACTTGCTAGCCGATTCTTCCCCATCTAGCAACCAATGCACATATGTGCTCACTCAAAAATGTTAAAAAAAAAAGATTCAAGAATCATCAATCCACCATCACATGCATCATTAACAAGCTTCATATTTAGCATGCAATGGCATTAACACAAACTCCACCTAGGCCGAATCTTAACTCATCTTCATGCCTCATCACCACAACATCAAACATCAAAATACCAACCAAGAATGTAACATGCATGGCCGAATATCATCTCCATCATTTAACAAAGTTTGAACCATGGCTAGGTAGATTTCAAACTTACAACTTAAAATATACATGAATCTCAAAGAATAATATCAAACATACCTCAATCTAGTTACATGCATGGCCAAACTTCCTCCTAATTCTCTTCCAAACCAAACATGAAGCAAGAACTCCTTCCTCCTCCCTTAGAATTTTCGGTCAAAAGAGGATGAAAAAGGATGAACAAGTTTTTCTTTTCCTTTCTTTAGCTCACGGCAATGGGGGGGGGGAAACAACCACTCATTTTTTTGTTTTTCCTTTCTTTATTACCCATACTCCTTATTTTATTTTTTTCCTACATACCTCACTAGGCCAACATGTTCCCAACATGTTTCCACTCATAGCATGACCAACCACTAGCTCAAATTTTGGGTAATTTGACATGCAAACCCATCATTTTCACAACATGCATTAATAGACCATTTTAAATTAGCCTATCATATTTTCACCATGTCTCATATCGATCCCTATTTAATAATTTCTCATGCAATTGGCAAAATTGGAGAATGAAACTTCCACATACTCATGTACACACATAATAAGCATAGAATATGGAAATTAATTATTTTTATGACTCGGTTTTGTGGTCCCGAAACCACTTCCGACTAGGGTCAATTTTGGGCTGTTACATCCCTTGTGTAAGATTTTGAAGTTTTTGGTACAACTCCCGATGGTAGTACGAAGGGATGAAACGTCGTCGCATTACAGCCTTCATCTCGGACCATGTTTGGATAGGACGCTCGCCATTTCGCCTTCGGCTAGTTGTAAGTTGGTCCCACCACACCATTGCGTAGTCCGAAAATTTGATAGCAGCCAACTTAACTTTCTTGGCCTCAGAATAGTTATGGCATTCAAATATAAGCTCGATCTTTTTCTCCCACTCGAGATAAGCTTCGGGATCCGATCGGCCTTGGAATGAAGGGATTGACAACTTAATGCTTTTCAAGTCATCACCGAACCTCCCTCGATTTCGTTGGCCTCGGTTGCGTTGGCCTCTTCGTTGAACATTCGCATTGGACCCTTGATCACTTTTGATACGCCCCGGCCTCGTTGATGAATCCGAGTCGTTTTCGTTGCCCGATCGTCCAAACGATGAAGTTTTGTTCGTCTTGAATCAAAGAGTTATATTTGTTCAATGAAGATGTTTATGGTTCATTTAAGGTTAAAAAGGAATTGGTTGGTAAGGTATTTCGGCTAAGAAGAAGGAAAAACAAATATTAAAGGTAGGGAATTTTTCGGTTTAAGGTGAAATGGAAAGAAAGGCTTAAAAACAAGAATGAACCAACACTAAGGAAAATGTTGACCCGAATCTTATATGTCTTTAAGGTGGATGAAACGGATGAAAAAGGACCTCGACCCACTATCTATCAAAGATAGGAACCTCGGTATCAAATGAACGCCACACTTTGGGTTGAAAGTGATAAGTTCGAGTTTTGCAAAGAGCAAGGTTGACGCCACTAACTAGTAGATAAGCCAACGAGTCTTTGACGAAATTGAGAGAAGAAAATCTCACAAATCTTCAATATATTATCAAAATGGCAAAAAAAGTCCCTTACAATTGAAAATAACCAACTATTTATACTAGTATCTTATGCTAGCCGAATAGTCCATTCATGAACTTAACAATTAAGTAATGTACCTAATTAAAACATGAAACTTCTAGAAAAATGTCCAATGATGTTCTTGTCCATGTTCGGCCGAATGGGAGGTGAGTGGTTAGCTTCATGAATATGCATTGATGTACTTGGATAAATGTTCTTCATGCATGCATGGCTAGATTCGGCTAACTCCTTTAATGGAGCCTTTAATTCATGTTGTTTCACCATGAGTGGCTTAATTAAATGAAGCTTCATGAAGGATCAAACTTGGTGTGAACAAGGAGCTTGAGTAGACTCTTGTGTGTGAACATCCAACTGAATGGTCATCATGGTGTGAACACAAGGTGTGACACATGATCAATACATGAACCGTCCAATGCAGGGTCCATCATTAATTTGATCCATGAATCTTCAAATACATGAATGACCATCATGAACATGCAAATGCCTCTTGATTGCCGTCCATTGAACCTTTCTATGCATGCACCTTGCATTAATTCCTTACATGCATGTGCCGTCCAAAGGGATGTACCTTCACATTCATTGAATCTACATGCATGAATCTGCCCAATGTATCTTCAAATTCGGGTGCACCTACATAAGACAAATGAACTTAATTAAAAACATAATGTGAACATCCTAACTAACATTGTGACAACTTGAATATTAATAAACATGACACATAAATTCGGCTGGACAGATTTAATGCATGTATAAATTTAGACAAACTAAATAAAATCAAGACATCTTTAATTTAACTAGATCAAGACAAATTAATTAACTCAACTTATTAATGCCGAAAATAATAAGACACATTAAATGACTTAAAGGCACAATTAACACCTAGTTAAATTAGTTAATTAGCTTAAACTAAATTAACTAAAATTTATTCCAGCAAAATAAAAAATGCAAAACTAAAGGAAACTAAAATGAGTTTATTGAGCTAGTTCGAGCTCATTGAGGTTGTAAAGAGCTGGAAACAAGCTAATTGAAGCTCCACAAAATAAAATTGAGCTACGTAGAGCTTGCAAACGAAGACCAAGACACGCATGAGCCCTCCGCTTGGTACGGGGCTGAAATAATAAGCTGTTATTTCCCCTGGGGGGGGGGGCGGGCGGGGTCGGTATCCAAGGAACGTGCATTTGTCGTTCACCAGACAGTGTAGTAGCTGAATAAAACTAAACATTATTGACTCACAAATTCGTGAAGCTAAAAGCAATGATGAATTGTTGCAAAACGTAAGTTTTTCGAACGAGAATCAGAGTTTCAATGATGATGATGATTGTTTAGGTTAGAAATCGTTTGTGTGTTCCAAGGAATCGAACTCATTCGATGATCTGAACGAAGCCCATTGAGCCGAATGTCAATTCACCCGGGAGTACGAAAATGTACAACGATTTGAAACGTCAATTTTGGTGGCATGGTAGAAACGGGACATCTCCGACTTTGTTTCGAGATGTTTGATATGTCAACAAGTGAAAGCGGAACATCAAGTGCCTTCAGGATTACTCCAGCCGATCATGATACCCGAGTGGAAATGGATCGAGTCACAATGGACTTTGTGTCCGGACTGCCCTTGTCAGCAAGTAAGAAGGATGCGATATGGGTTTGTTGATAAACTGACTAAGTCGGCTCATTTCATCCCCGTACGTACGGATTTTCATTGGAGAAACTAGCTGAATTGTACGTTTATCAAATTGTGAGATTACACGGGTACCTTTTTCCATCGTGTCGGATAGAGATCCGAGATTCACCTCACGATTTTGGAAGAAATTGCAAGAAGCTCTGGGTACCAAGCTGCATTTTAGCACTGCTTTTCACCCCCAAACCGATGGTCAATCCGAGCGGATAATTCAGATACTTGAGGATATGTTGAGATGTGCATCCTCGAGTTCAGTAGTTCATGGGAACGGTATTTACCTTTGATTGAATTCGTTACAACAATAGTTTTCAATCAAGTATTAAGATGGCACCTTACGAGGCTTTGTACGGTCGTAAATGCGTACACATTGTTTGGACCGAGCTCGGTGAAAGTAAAATTTTCGGAGTTGATTTGATTAAAGATGCTGAACAGAAAGTAAAGGTAATCCGTGAAAGTCTGAAGGTAGCCACGGATCGTCAGAAGTCGTACGCAGATTTGAAACGAAAAGACATCGAGTATCAGGTGGAGACAAAGTGTTCCTTAAGGTTTCACCTTGGAAAAAGATACTCAGGTTCGGCCGTAAGGGCAAGTTGAGCCCAAGATTCATTGGGCCGTATGAAATCTCCGACCGAGTTGGTCCGGTTGCGTATAGATTGATTTTGCCCCCGGAGCTTGAAAAGATTCATGACGTCTTTCATGTTTCGATGCTTCGACGCTATCGATCTGATCCATCGTACATAATTAGCCCATCAGAGGTTGAAATTCAAGTCGACATGAGCTATGAAGAAGAACCGATGCGTATCCTAGCTCGTGAAGTGAAGGAGTTGCGAAACAAAAGAGTTCCGCTAGTAAAGGTGTTATGGCTCAAACACGGGATCGAGGAAGCTACTTGGGAGACCGAGAGCTCGATGAAAGAACGATACCCAAACCTATTTACCGGTAAGATTTTCGGGGACGAAAATTTCTTAAGTGGGGGAGAGTTGTGACAGCCCAAAGTTGACCCTAGTCGGGAAGTGGTTTCGGGACCGCTAAACCGAGTCACCAAAATGTTTGAATGTGATACTTATTGTCTAGAATATGTAATTATGAATGTGTGAAAATTTCAAGCTTCAATTTGGTTGATTTCATGTGAATTTAGTTAATAGGACTTATGTGAGAAAATTCTAAAATGTGATAGGTCAATGTGTGAGGACCTATTAGTGCATGTGGACAAAGGGGGACTTGCATGTCAAATTTCCCCCCCTAATGAGTAGTGGCCGGCCATGACAAGGAATGATGGGCAAAACATGTCATGAAACATGTTTTGTTAATGGAAGAATAAAATAAGGAGTACGGGTAATAAAGAAATGGAAACAAAAGAAAAAAAAAATGTGTGGTTGCCCCCCATTGCCGTAAGCTAAAGAGAAGAAAGGAGAAAAATTTGTGTTCATCATTTCTCACCTTCATTTAGCCTAAATTAGAAAGAAAAACAAAGAAAAAAATTTCTCATCCTTTGGTTCATCCTTGGCCAAAAATTTTAAGGAGGAAAGAAGAAGAAAGGTGAAGAGATTCGGCCATGCATGTAGCTAGGCTAAGGTATGTTTGATGATGTTCCATGAGATGCATGCATGTTTTAGTTGTTAGCTTGAGTTCTACCTAGCCCATGGTCTAAATCTTGCTATGTGATGGAAATGGCACTTGACCATGGATGCATCATTCTTGGTTGATGTTTGATGTTGTGGTGATGAGGCATGAGGATGAGTTAAGATTTGGCCTAGGTGGAGGTTGTGTTAATGCCATTGCATGCAAAATATGAAGCTTGTTAATGATGCATGTGATGATGGCTTGATGATTCTTGAACCTCCTTTTTAGCATTTTTGTGTGAGCACATATGTGCATTGGTTGCTAAATGGAGAAGAATCGGCTAGCAAGATGTGTGCTAAGGCCGAATGTAACTTTGCATGTTAATGAGCAATGCATGTGTTAAATTGATGAAAGAGGGAGGATGCTTTACTAGTGTGTATATGTGTGTATTAAGTGTTGAAATCGACCCCAAAAAAATAGACATGCATATTCGGCCAAGGGGAAAGAAATTAGCTAATATGTTGTGTTGATGCATGATTTTTGCATGTATGAGACTTTAATGTCTAATGTATAAATATGGGCTAAGTGCCTTGTGTTCATCTTTTTGATGCCTAAATGATGAAATCAATTTATTTGTTTAATTAAGCTCAAGAGCAAAGGGGAAATAAATCCGATAAAGGGAAGGAAAAAGTGGTCGAATAGCTAGCGGAATCGTTCGACAACACCCGAGGTAAGTTCTTGAGTAAGAGAGCTTAAATTACGATGTGATTAAATCATGTTTAAGCAAATTAAAATCATGCTCTATGAGTGGCTATTGAGCCGAATGTGCAAGGATGGTGTGTGCCTTGTGTTGAGTTTTGCTAATGAAAAAGAAATACGAATGTGCCATGAATTATTGTTAGAGGTGCATGATTAATTGAATGCTGTCCGGGCTAAGTCCCGAAGGCTTTGTGATAAGTGAATATATCCGGACTAAGATCCGAAGGCATTTGTGCGAGATACAAATTCCGGGTTAAGCCCCGAAGGCATTTGTGCGAGATACAAATTCCGGGTTAAGCCCCGAAGGCCTTTGTGCGAGATACTAAATCCGGGTTAAGTCCGAAGGCATTCGTGCGAGTTGTTAAATCCGGGTTATGTCCCGAAGGCATTGTGTGAGTTACTAAAACCGGGCTATGTCCCGAAGGCATTTGAACGAGGAGCTATATCCGGTTAAATCCCGAAGGTACGTGATTTGGTAATGAATGAGCTTGCTGTAAAATTCCAGCGAATACTCGAAAAACCTCCCAATATGGGGATATGTTACGTATGTGTTGAATTTAATCGAGCCCTTACAAATAAATGTTCGCTCAGTTGATAAACGAGCTACCGGCCTTCGGCTAAGTTAGTTTATTGTGTATGTACATAAGGGTTGTTAATGTTGTGAAGCAAGTTTGATATTGGTAAATTGCGTATTATGAAATATTCCGTTTAGCTAAATGTGTGCTATTCTTTGTGTATGCTGGAATTCCTTGCTCAAAACTTACTAAGCATAAATTGCTTACTCGTTACATTGCTCCTCTGTTTTATAGATTTTTTGGTTCTCCAGCTATCGGACTCGGGATCTTGAAGTCGAAGTCGCCCACACTATCAAAGGCTCTTTTGGGTACTATTTTGGTTGAATCTTGATATGGCATGTATAGGACGACCCATTGTTGTTTTTCGAGTACTTTATGTGATGTATAAGTTTTGGATAGCCATGCGAAAATGGCTTGTAGAAGTGGAGTATGGCATTAGACCATTCGTGTTTATGAATGTATAGATGGTTTCATGATGTAACTATAGTTGGAATGGAAGTGTTGAGCAAATGATCAGCCACTAGAATGGCTAAGTATGATCATATGTGGGCTTATGTATGACAAGGCCCTAGTTGGTCCATGAAACCCCAAATTAGGTAAGGTTTACTTTGAAAACAGAAGCTGATAGCAGCAGTGGTGTGGATTGGAAAAATCACAAGAATTCGTAGGAGTGGAATTAAATAGTGAATAAATTATGTAACCGAACCTTGATGAATCTACTTTCATATGGAAGTAACGAAACAATCATAGGAACAGTACAGTAAGAGATATTCGGGTTCTTGTGGAACAGGGCCAGAACAGTTTCTGGATTCCCTGTTCCGCCTTTGGAAATTCACTATAAATTGACCAGAGATAATTAGGGGTCATACCATATATGTATGGATTCCTCTCTGAGTCTAGTTTCCATAGAAACAAACGCCATCAGTATTGAAGCTCTGTGCAGAGAGATATCCAAGTCGTAATGGGAAAAGGTCAGTGTAGTCGACCCCTGTAACATGGGAGACTTTGACTAATAAACTGTACTAATTGGCCCGACCAAAAATTCTAGAAAAACTACATAGGTGGGGACATGAGTCTAGTTTCAGGTAAAAATCACCAAACTGATTTTCGAGTTGTGAAACTCAAGATATGATTTTTGAAGCGACTAGTACTCAGACTGGGCAGTGTCTGGAAGGAAATTTTTCAAAGTTTGTTAACATCTCGTGTCCGACTCCGGTGTCGGTCTCGGGTTCAGGGTGTTACAAGACTCCTATGTCCATCTACATATTTTTTTCTAGAATTTTTGGTCGGGCCAATTAGTACAGTTTATTAGTTAAAGTCTCCCTTGTTACAGGGTGCGACTACACTGACCTGCATGCATTACAATTCGGATATCTCCCTGTACAGGGCTTCAATACTGATGCCGTTTGTTTCTATAGAAACTAGACTCAGAGAGGAATCTATAAATATATGGCATGACTTCTAATTATCTCTGGTTAATTTATAATGAATTTCCAAAGTCGGAACAGGGAATCCAGAAACCGTTCTGGCCTGTCTCACGAAAACCTAATTATCTCTTAACATACCACTCATATGACCGTTTCGTTTCTTCCATATGAAAGTGGATTCATCAAGGTTCATTTAAATAATTTATTCACTATTTAATTCTATTCCTACTATTTTTAGTGATTTTCCAAATCTACATCACTGCTGCTGTCAGCATCTGCCTTTAAGGTAGACTTTACCTATTTCATAGTTTCCATGATTCAACTAGCCCTTTTAGCATAAATAGCACAAATTATGATAGTGATTAACCATTCCCATGGCCAATCCTTGTTAAGCATATCCACACCTCTCAATAACCATATCCATACCAAATGATTATAACATTATGCTCAAACATATATAAGCCATTTTCGCATGGCTATCCAAAATTATACAAATCCAAAGGGTCCATGACCCACTACAAAAGGGTAGTCCTATACATGCCATTTTCAGAGTTCAACCAAAAGTGTACCAAAAGGGCTTTGATAGTGTGGGCGACTTCGACTTCAATAATCCCGAGTCCGATAGCTGACGAACCAAAATCTATAAAACTGAGATTCAAAGAATGGAGTAAGCATTTAATGCTTAGTAAGTTTTAAGCAAGACAAAGTGTTCTCAATCACTATTATTGGTCATTCATTTCAACTGTTCGATGAAGTTAATCTAGAGCTTCATCTCGATCTATAATATCATTAAACACAACACTTGGCTGCCACATATATACTTTCGAATAATGATGACCTAGATGGTCAAATATTTCCAAAGCACATTCTCACATTTGGAGTTATAATATTAATCACATTTACCTACCTCTTTGATACTGATAATTCACCTCGAAATCACTCCACCGATGAGTAAGTAATACGTACCTGAACATCTTGAATACATAATACTTATTTGATGGTAACTTAATGTCGATACTCAATATCAAAGTCTTACTTGAATCCTAGCATTTAGCCGTCGGGTCTTTAAAGCTCGGATATAGTACGAGCACGAAGCCTACGGACATTAATCAGGATAATACTCTCGCATAAAGCTTGCGGGGTTTTAACCCGGATATAGTACTGACACAATTTCCCTTCGGGACTTATCACATTTATACACTTTCACATCCATCACGTTGGCCACTCGGCCCTGTCACATATATACACTTTCACATTCATCACATCGGCCATTAGGCCTCATCACATATATACACTTTCACATTCATCACATCGGCTATTAGGCCTTATCACATATATACACTTTCACATTCATCACATCGGCCATTAGGCCTTATCACATATATATACACTTTCACATTCATCACATTGGCCATTCGGCCTTATCACATATATACACTTTCACATTCATCACATCGGCCATTAGGCCTTATCACATATATACACTTTCACATTCATCACATCGTCATTAGGCCTTATCACATGTATATACCAACTTAACTTTCTTGGCCTCAGAATAGTTATGACATTCAAATATAAGCTCGATCTTTTTCTCCCACTCGAGATAAGCTTCAGGGTCCGATCGACCTTGGAATGAAGGGATTGACAACTTAATGCTTTTAAGATCATCATTGAACCTCTCTCAGTCTCGTTGGCCTCGGTTGCGTGGACCTCTGCTTCAGGCACTCGCAATTGACCCTTGATCACTTTTAGCTTCACTTGGGTCGTAAAGATTCTCTTGGTTGATTTCTGCTTGGCCTCGTTCTCTCCACGGTCCTCGGGGAGTTCATTCTCGTTGAGTCCTTTCCTCGACTAGTTCCAAACGCTCGTTGAATGATTCCATCTCGTTCCGGAGCATGCGTTGGAATTCTCGCAACATGGCTTGTTGAGCCAAATCTGGTACTCCACTTCCTTCATGTGTAACATTTCGAATGGGTTGTCTTCCACCTCCTTCCATGTTTTGTTCAGGACTTCTAGACATAAGTAAAACAAGCCTCATTTACAAATCTCACGGTTCTCTTGTGATTTCGTATAAAACTCCGTAAGACTAGATCTTCTAGTTTAGGGGGTTGGTTTCAAGAGATTTGCAACGGTAACTATATAAAGGATGTAGGTGGGCTGAACGAACGATTTTTGGTTAACAGATGTGGAGTTAAGATGAAAAGTGCTGGAAATAAGAAATTGTTGATCGGGAATGAACAAAAGATGAGTTTACCACTTTCAACAAACCTTTTTTTTCGAATTTCTCTTTTTTTTATAATAAACTTCAATACAATATTCTGATTTACAAGTAAAATAAATACAACTTTTTTTTTGTACGATTTTTTTAAACAATTTTTTTACAAATCTACTTATTTTTTTACAAATCTACTTACTCCGGCTCTTCTCGAATATCTGTTCCTCTCGTTTTAAATAGCTCTGATACCAAATGATATTCCCCAGCCCTGTTGATTAATCCGAGTCGTATAGTTGCTCGATCATTAAAACAAAGAAGAATCATTTGTGTTGGAATGAAGTCGGATATTAGGCTAAATGTGGTTTAAGGGTATCAAGGATAGGCTTAAGAAGAAGATGGCTAATCGAATGATTGAGGCTTGGTTGTGGATGGAAAAAGAAAACTCGATATTTGGAATTAAAACGAAAACTTAGAACAAGAATGAACCAACACTTCGATTGAAGGTTGACTCGAAACTTATAGGTTCTAAATTTCTTTATAAGAAAGGATAGGGAAACCTCGACCCACTATCTAAAAGAGATAGGAACCTTGGTATAATTTAGGTTGAACGCCACACGATTTCATGATAAGTTCGATTAAACAAAAATGGGTTGACGCATTTAATAAGTGTTGTTCTTAATTAATCTAGTTCCTAGGATTACTTATTAATGCATGAGTTAAGTTCATTTAATTATGCTTCTTTAATTAAACTAGTTGCTGGAATAATTATTGCATATGTTTTTAGTTCATTTATTTAAGTAATTAATAATGTGTGTTATGATTAATAAGTGTTTTCATGTGTTTAATAAACTCATTTTAATGTGTTTATTGCAGGTGACTTTTCAGTTCATAGTCGTTACAATTCAAGACTGTTATACATTGAATTAAGTAGTTGTTCAAGTTATTTTCAGTTACAATTAAAGGGGCTATTATAAAGGAAGCTTAAACATCCTTAAAGAAGTTTTTAAAGAGAATTTATGCCCTTTAAAACTCAACAGCAACTCTTCTTCTTCCAACAGTTTTTGGAGCTTTCAAGAGAATTTAATCAAGCCTTTAAATTATCATTAAGGAGCTGGTTAAAAGATGGTGTCTATTCAGCTTGCAAAGGACAATTCAAGAGTCATTTTAAGAAATTAAATACATTCAAAACAGCTGAATTGAAGTGATTTTATGGAAGGAGTTATATGGTTCAAGCATAAGAAAAGACATGAGCTTTTATGGCACAATAAGTTGGATGTTTTTGACCATTCAGTTACCTTGTTCTAGCATTATAAATAGATGTAATCAACCTTTAAAAAAGGACTTTTGCTGAATATACATGAAATCTTTGAATTGTGAGATATCCAATTCTTTTTGTTCTTACGAATTGATTTGGCTTATCAAGCATAGCTTGTGGCGTCTTTCTTTTCTTTGTTTGCTGAACTTAGCACCTTTGGTGTGGCGTTCAATATACCTTTGGTTCCTATCATATTTGATAGTGGCTCAAGGTTCCTTGTTGTTTCTTTAAACCGATAAACACCTAAAAACCATTTTGAGACTCGGGTCAACAATCCATTATTGTTGGTTCATTCTCGGTCTTATCTAATTAATTCGATATTGTTTCTTAACTATTTTGTCTATTACCTTTGATTGAAGCCATTATCTCTATTTTTGTTTCTTTTAAACCGAAACGAAACTATTGTACTCAATTCACGATCGGGCATCACTTACGACTCAAAACAATCACGAAACGAGTTCGTATCAAGTTACCTTTTATAGAACACCTAGAATGGAAAATATTGGTCCTTTGATTATCAAAATCGTCTCTCATTTGGATGTTAAGGGTGCGGCGGACTACAAGGCATTGAAAATCGGCAAAGTCCCCTTCTTTTGGTGGTTCAACCAACTTCTCTTCATTAGCACTATCACGGATATCATTATGGTCATTATTATTATCATCGACTTGACCAATTCTAGACATCTTTTTTTTTTATTTTAGAATACCTGCAAAACAAACACTCAACACTCAAAAAGGAAAATTAAATTCTCAAAGAGGTAGAATTCAGTCTTGTGAGTTCTTTAGTAGAGTCTATATCAACCAATTAGAAAGTGTATGAACCGTAACTACCAAAGAATCCTAATTTGCACTAGGAGTCCAAAAATTGACAAGACACCAATTGATTTGTGTTGCACCGAGAAAGAATTGTGCACACTTTTAAATCCTACTAATAAGAAGGTGTTAGATATTTTAAAGGAAGAATAAAAGCAAAACAAATGAAAACCTACAGCTAAGAATCAATAAAAATTGCTGATACCCGAAAATCTGAAAAAACAACAGAGTAACTTGACAACTTCGTTCAAGGTGTTCCCGATCTCCAAAAACCATGAAATTTAAACTGGAATGTCCTTAAATATTTTATATTTGATCTGGAAAATTTCGGCACTAAACTCAACCCAATGAATATTTTTTAAAATTTTTATTTGATTTTTTATTTTTCTATTTTTTTCACTTTTTCTACTGATTTTTACGGGAAATATTTTTTAATATTCTATCACAGTGCCACAAACATGCATATAAAATTTCAGACCAATAAGACAACGTTTACCCACTCAAATGAATTTTTTTCCAAAAACTTTTCTAGGTAAAAACTGCTATATGCTGGAAATCAGTTCAGAAATCAACCAAGAACACCCAAAACGCCCAAAATCTGATACCAAATGATAGAGGGTTGCGCGCGAACCAAGATTGAGTTGTCAAGTCACGGGAAAGTCCTACGAGATCTATAAACAACTTGGTTGAAACGAAAAACAGAAAACAACAAATTAAACTCAAAGATCAAGAAACCCAAATCGAGATAGAAAAATAGAATACTTGGGCGGCAAGAAATCTGGAAAAGTATGAACAAAGGACGTTTCTTGATGCCAAAGAATGTTGCAAGAACAGATCTTGAAGTTTGAAATGGCTCAAACGCAACAAGAACAATTAAACAAGTTAATCACTAATTTCGGCACAAGCAGAAAAATTAAAGAGGAATAAATAGCAAGAAAAGATAAAGAAGAAGGCTGAAGATGGCTCCCACAATCTAAAAGATTGTTAAAACTTCTTCTAAAGAAAACTCAAGAGAAAATTCTTGGAGAAAAACTCAAAGAGAATTTTCAATCAATAAAATCTGATTTCAAGTGTAATGTCTGAAGGACGGCCGGCCAAGCCATATAAATAGGCCTCCTAACTATTTTTCTAGCCCTATTAGGAAAACAAAAAAAACTGAAATTATTGATTTTTCAAGGGAAATTCGGCCAGGGCCTTTAATGGGCTTCTTGGGCTGAATTTTGACATTTGAATTTATTTATAAAGTTTAAAAATTAAAACTAAATATTTAAAGATTTAAAATTTCACAAATTGGGCCACTTTGACAATTTGGTCTGCTTTTTAACTAAGTCTAATTTAATCTTCTTGGTTGAGCTTGGAACATCTTATTGGGCTGTATCTTTAAGAACTTGGGCTTGTAATCCATTTTCTCCTGAAATTGGTTCATTGATGCTCGTAAATGTGATCCAATGCGCTTTAGCTGCAAGATTCAGTTTCTTGGGCCAAGATTTCCAAGATTTGAAATCTTGATTTTCTTGATTCTTGAAATCGCTCAAAACAGCAAAATTGGGCCAAGATTCGGTTTCTTGATTTTCTTGAAAAGAAGAAAGTGAATCTTGATTTTCTTTTCCTTTTTGTACGCATCTAAGGCCTTGCTAATGAAGTCTTGAACGGTTCCATTTAGTTTCATGCACATTTGCCTGGCCTTTGACCTTGTTATTGGGCCTCGTGGTAATTTAAGCCCATCACGTTCTTGAGCACGAATTGGGCCTTTGTGACTCGTATCATTCAGATTCGAGGACGAATCTTTTTTAGGAAGGGGGAATGATACGAGTCACAAAGGCCCAACTCAAGCTCAAGAACGTTATGGGCTCAAATTACCACAAGGCCCAATAACGAGGTCAAAGTCCAGGAAAATGCGTATGAAACTAAATGGAAACGTTCAAGACTTCGTTACCAAGGCCTTAGATGCGTCCATAAGGGAAAAAGAAAATCAAGATTCACTTTCTTGTTTTCAAGAAAATAAAGAAACCGAATCTTGGTCCATTTTTGCTGTTTTGAGCGATTTCCAGAATCAAAAAAATCAAGATTTCAAATCTTTGAAATCTTGGCCCAAGAAACTGAATTTTGCAGCTAAAGCGCATTGGAACTTAGTTACGAGCTTTAACGAACCGATTTTGGGAAAGAACAAATTACAAGCCCAAGTTCTTGAAGATACGACCCAATAAGATGTTCCAAGCCCAACCAAGAAGTTTAAATTAGACTTAGTTGAAAATCAGGCCAAATTGTCAAAGTGGCCCAATTTGTGAAATTTTAATTCTTTAAATACTTAGTTTTAATTTTTAGAATTTATGAATAAATTTCTATGTAAAAATTTAGTCCAAGAGGCCCATTAAAGGCTTTGGCCTAAATTTCCCTTGAAAGTCAATGATTAGGGTTTTTTTTAGTTTTCCTAGTAGGTTTAGGAAAATATTTAGAAGGCCTATATAAATGGCTTGGCTGGCCACCCTTAATTACATTAACTTGAAATCAGATTTTTTTTAATTGAAAATTCTCTTTGAGTTTTCTCCAAGAATTTTCTCTTGAGTTTTCTTTAGAAGTAGTTTTAACAATCTTTTAGATTGTGGGAGCCATCTTCAGCCTTCTTCTTGCCATGTTTCTACATTGGAGGGTAGATTGAAGCCGTTTGAAGGGAGTTGTGAAATCTTTCTTGATTTACAGGCTTCTTAGGACTTTCTTTATTTTTCTTGCTGTTTATTCCTCTTTAATTTTTTTTGCTTGTGCCGAATTATTGATTAACTTGTTCTATTATTCTTGTTGCATTTCAGCCATTCCAAACTTCAAGATCTATCTTGGCAACATTCTTTGGCATCAAGAAACATTCTTTATCCATAATTTTCCACCTTTCTTGTCACCCAAGTCTCCTATTTCTATTTCAATTTGGTTTTCTTAGTTTTTGAGTTTAACTTGCTGTTTACTATTTGTCATTTCAGCCAAGTATCTATAGATCTCGTTGGACTTTCCCGTGACTTGACAAACTCGATCTTGGTCTACGCGTAACCCACTATCATTATGCTTCTATGTGATTCCAACAGGTCGAGCTTTCTGATGATCTACAAGACAGAGAAAAACAACTATGTAAGCAACTAATGCTTAATATGTTAAACAACTTAAAATTACCGAAAATTTAAAGTTAAACAACCAAGCATAATTTCTTTATATCATAAGTCAACTTTCCTTTTCTATACACAATACCTCACAAGGTTAGTTGGTGTAACATTATGGTAGGGGGTTGCGCGCGGACCAAGATCAAGTTGTCAAGTCACGGGAAAATCCTACGAGATCTATAAACAACTTGGTTTCAACGAAAACAGAAAACAACAAATTAAACTTGACAGATCAAGAAACCCAAATCGAATAGAAGAAGAAATACTTGGACGGCAAGAAATATGGAAATTATGAATCAAGAACGATTCTTGATGCCCAAGAATGGTGCCGAACAGATTCTTGAAGATTGAAAGGGCTGGAAACATAACAAGAGAGATTAAAACAATTTAATCAATGAATCAACACAAGCAAAAAAAAAATTAAAAAGGAATAAATAACAATAAAATAAAGAAAAGTCCTAAGAACCTTAAAATTGAGAAAGATTTCGCAACTCCCTTCAAACGGCTCTAATCTCCCCTCCAATGTAGGACAATGGCAAGAAAAAGGCTGAAGATGGCTCCCACAATCAAAAAGATTGTTAAAACTACTTCTAGAAAAAACTCAAGAGAGAATTCTTGGAGAAAACTCAAAGAGAATTTTTCACTCAATAAAAATCTGATTTCAATGTGTAATGTGTGTGGGTGGCCGGCCAAGCCTTACATATATATACCTATTACTACTTTCCTAACCCTATTAGGAAAACTAAGAAAAAAAAACCTAATTGTTATATTTTTAAAGGAAAATTTGGCCAAGGCCCTTTAAATGGGCCTCTTGGGCTGAATGTTTACATAGAATTTAATTCATAAAGTCTAAAAATAAAAATAAGTATTTAAAGAATTAAAACTTAACAAATTGGGCCACTTTGACAATTTGGCCTGATTTTCAACTAAGTCTGGTTTGGACTTCTTGATTGGGATTGGAACATCCTATTGGGCCATGTCTTCAAGAACCTGGGCTTGTGATTCGTTCTCTCCCGAAATTGGTTCGTTGATGGTCGTAGCTGAGATCCAATACACCTTAGCTGCAAGATTCGATTTCTTGGGCAAAGATTTCCTGATAGAGGGTTGCGCACGGACCAAGATCGAGTTGTCAAGTCACGTGAAACTCCTACGAAAACTCTAAACGTTTGGATCTAAAACGAAACAGCAAAACTTAATTAGAATTAATTAAATCTAGAAACTAAAAATCCCCAAATCAATAAAGAACAGTCAAGAATCAAAACACTTATGAATAGATGTTCTTGGAAGCCAAGAACACGAAATTAAGCCCCAAGATTAACTTCGAATCAGCCGAATCTATCAAAGAACACAAAACAGCAAATAAATTAAAATAGATTACGAAATCAATTGAAATTAATTCTAGGGATTGGACGGCAAGAAAAGAGGGGTTTTTGTGAAATCAAAAACGTTTCTTTATGTCCAAGGAAGGGCCGAATCAGATCTTGGAGTTTTGGAAAGGCTGAAACGCAACAAGAACAGCAAACAAATTAGCTAATAAAAATCGACGCAAGCAGAAATTTAAAAGAAATTGAACAGCAAGAAGATAAAGATAAAGTCCTAAGAAGCCTTGAAATCCCGAAAGATTTCACAACTCCCTTCAAACGGCTCTAATCTCCCCTCCAATGAAGATCAATGGCAGGAAGAAGGCTGAAGATGGCTCCCACAATCAAAAAGATTGTTAAAACTACTTCTAAAGAAAACTCAAGAGAAAATTCTTGGAGAACTCAAACAGATTTTCACTCAAAGCAAATCTGAAATTTTCAATGTATTTCTAATGTATTTCATTAAGGTGGCCGGCCATGCCTATAAATAGGCCTTATAATTATTTCCTAATCTCATTAGGAAAACTTAAAAAAAACCTAATTAACAAATTTAAGAGGGAAATTCGGCCAAGGCATTCTAATGGGCTACTTAGGCCGAATTTTTACATATAATACTCCTAAAGTCTAAAAATTAAATTAAACAATTAAAATTTTTACAAATTGGGCCACTTTAACAATTAGGCCTAATTTTCAACAAAGTATGGTTTGATTTCTTGGTTGGGCTTGGAATCCTCTTATTGGGCCTTGCCTTCAAGAACTTGGGCTTGTAGTCCATCTCCTACTGAAATTGGCTCGTTGATACTCATAACGGAGATCCAATGCGCTTTGGCTGTAAGATTCAGTTTCTTGGACCAAGATTTCCAAGATTTGAAATCTTGATTTTCTTGATTCTTGAAATAGCTTCAAACAACAAAATTGGGCCAAGATTCGGTTTCCTGATTTTCTTGAAAATAAGAAAGTGAATCTTGATCTTCTCTTTCTTTCGCGTACGCATCTAAGGCCTTTGTGACTCGTATCATTTCCAAGATTTGAAATCTTGATTTTCTTGACTCTTGAAATCGCTCAAAACAGTAAGATTGGACAAAGATTCGGTTTCTTGAATTTCTTGAAAACAAGATAGTGAATCTTGATTTTCTTTTTCCTTTGTATACGCATCTAAGGCCTTGCTAATGAAGTCTTGAATGGTTCCATTTAGTTTCGTACGCATTTTCCTGGCCTTTGACCTCATTATTGGGCCTTGTGGTAATTTGAGCCCATCACGTTCTTGAGCTTGAGTTGGGCCTTTGTGACTCATATCATTCCCCCTTCCTCAAAAAGATTCGTCCTCGAATCTGAAAAATCAAATGGAGAAAGTCAGCCACATTGAAAGTAGAACTTACATTGTACTCACCGGGTAGATCAACTTTGTATGCATTATCATTGATCCGTTCGAGTACTTGGAAAGGCCCATCGCCTCTTGGGTCCAACATTGTCTTTCTTTTAGTAGGAAACCGTTCTTTCCTCATATGGACCCAAACCCAATCTCTGGGTTCAAAGACAACCCGTTTGCGCCCCTTATTTGCTTTGTTGATGTTGATGTCATTTGTTTTGGCTATTCGTTGTCTAGCCTTCTCATGTAAGGATTTCACTAACTTAGCTTTCTGTTCCCCATCTAAATTAACAATATGTTCTAGTGGTAATGGCACAAGATCAAGTAATTTTAGTGGGTTAAAACCATAAACAAGTTCAAATGGAGAATAGGCAGTTGTAGAATGAATAGATCTATTATATACAAATTCAACAAATGGCAAACACTCTTCCCAATTTTTAATTTTCTTTCCCACAACAGATCGTAATAAGGCTCCTAAAATTTGATTAACTACCTCAGTTTGGCCATCGGTTTGGAGGTGACATGTAGTTGAATACAGTAATTTTGTACCAAGCTTACCCCACAATACCTTCCAAAAGTGGCTAAGGAATTTGACATCTTTGTCGGAAACAATTGTTTTAGGGATGCCATGAAGTCTTACCACCTCTTTAAAAAATAAGTTTGGGGGTGACATCATCTATTTTGTGACAAGGAATAAAATGTGCCATCTTGGAAAACCTGTCAACAACAACAAATATACTATCTATTCCTTTCTTAGTTCGTGGCAAACCTAGAATAAAATCCATGGATAAGTCTACCCATGGTGAAGTAGGAATCGGTAAAGGAGTGTAAAGGCCATGAGGCATTACCTTAGATTTTGCTTGTTTACATGTAATGCACTTAGAACATACCTTTTAGACATCCTTCTTCATATGTGGCCAATGGAAGTGTTCTTGCAGGATGTCTAGTGTTTTGGTCACTCCAAAATGTCCCATTAAACCCCCAGTATGGGCCTCCTGAATCAATAAGTCTCGCATGGAACACTTTGGTATGCACAACCTGTTTATACGAAAATGAAATCCATCTACAAGGTAAAACTTCTCAAAAAGTAGTACTTCCACAATTACAATAGATATGGCCAAAATCAGCATCATCATTATATAACTCCTTAATATGTTCAAACCCTAATACCTTAGCATGCAATGTAGTTATTAAAGCATATCGTCTAGACAAAGCATCTGCAACTACATTATCTTTACCTGTTTTATATTTTATCACATAACGGAATGTTTCAATGAATTCCACCCACCGGGCATGCCATTTACTTAACTTACCTTGTCCCTTTAACCATTTAAGGGATTCATGATCTGTATGTATTACAAATTCATTAGGCAGCAAGTAATGTTGCCATACTTGAAGTGCACAAACCAATGCCAAAAGTTCTTTATCATAAGTTGAGCAATTTAATTGTGCACCATTCAACTTTTCACTAAAATAAGCAATTGGTTGCATATCTTGCATTAAAACGGCACCAATGCCAATCCCTGAAGCATCACACTTAAGTTCAAAAGTGTTAGCAAAATCAGGTAATTTAAGAAGAGGAGCAAAACATAACTTAGCTTTTAGGGTTTGAAAAGCCTTTTCTTGATTTTCACCCCATTTGAAACCAACGGAGTTTTTAATAACCTCTGTTAATGGGGCAGCAATAGTGGAGAAATCTTTCACAAATCGCCTATAAAAGCTAGCTAAACCATGGAAAGATCTCACCTCTGTTATTGATTTAGGATTTGGCCACTCCTTGATTGCCTTAACTTTGTCCTCATCGACATGAATACCTTGAGCACTAACTATGAAACCTAAAAATATTAGCTTATCACAACAAAATGTGCATTTATCTTGGCAAACAATTTTTCAGCTCTTAGAATGTCTAAAACGGTTCTAACATGGAAAACATGATCATCTAATGTTTTTGATTAAATTAAAATGTCATCAAAGTAAACTACTACAAATTTACCCAAGTGAAGCCTTAAAACGTGATTCATTAATCTCATAAATGTACTAGGTGCATTAGTGAGGCCGAAAGGCATAACGAACCATTCATACAATCCAAATTTTGTTTTAAAGGTTGTTTTTCATTCATCCCCTTCCCTCATTTGAATTTGATGATAACCGCTTTTTAAATCAATTTTAGTAAATATAATTGAACCATGTAATTCATCAAGCATATCATCAAGTTGAGGAATTGGATGTCTATACTTTACCGTTATTTTGTTGATTGGACGAAAATCAACATACATTCTATACATACCATCTTTCTTAGGTACCAATAAGACAGGAACGGCACAGGGGCTTAGGCTCTCACGAATGTATCCTTTGTCTAGTAACTCCTCAACTTGCCTTTGCAATTCCTTTGTCTCCTCGGGATTGCTTCGATAGGCTGGTCAATTTGGTATTGATGCTCCGGGAACTAAATCAATTTGATGTTCTATCCCACATAAAGGTGGTAAACCTTTAGGGGCCTCACTAAAAACATCCTCATATCTTGCAAAAGACATTGAAACACACTAGGCAAATTTTCGCTAATGTTAGATAAAGATAAATAGTTTTGCCTAAACATCACAAGGATACAAGACTGTTTATTGAGTAGGGCTCTCCGCACATCTTTTTTTGTTGCCATCAAAATTTTCACTCTAGTTTTACCACTTGCGGATTCACTCACCTTTGGGCCATTTAAATTTTGACTTTTTTCACTACTAGCCATTTTTCTCTCTGTCTTTTGTATTTGTCCTTTCTCCCTCACCCCCTTACAAAATTTCATCATCTTTAATTTATCTTTATATACATCATTGGGATTTAAAGGAGAAAAAGTGAATTTTTGGCCTTTAAACACAAGGGAGTATCTATTGAGCTTACCTTGGTGTGTAACATCACGATCAAATTGCCAAGGCCGTCCAAGGAGCAAGTGTGCCGCATGCATTGGGACCACATCACACCATACCTCATCCTCATAATTCTCGAGCTTAAAAGTGACCAAGGACTATTTTGTAACTTTAACTTTCGAGCATTCATTAAGCCACTGAAGGTGATATGGATTAGGGTGCTTGATACAAAGTAACTTTAAGGAATCCACCAAATAACTGCTAACTACATTCGAACAACTCCCACTATCAATAATAAGTGAACATAAGTTACCTTTTATAAAACACCAAGAATGGAAAATATTGGTCCTTTGGTTATCAACATCATCTGAATGTTAAGGGTTCGGTGGACTACAAGGCATTGAAAGTCGGCAAGGTCCCCTTCTTTTGGTGGTTCAACCAACTCTTCTCCATTATCACTATCATCCATTAGTTCGGGCATTTCTAGATCTGTTTTATCAGAGTCGAAAGTATACTCACCATTATCTTTCATAAGAAGTAATCTCGTGTTAGGGCAGTCCCTACTATAATGACCACGCCCTTAGCACTTGAAACATTCAATCTCACGAGTCCTCTTCACATTCGAATCGCTTAAATTAGGCTACTTAGAAGGTGTTTGCGTTTTAATGGGAGCCCTTTTCTTCCAATCCGATTGCATACTACCACTGCTCAAATAAGATTTATTAGCAACAAAAGGTGGTATCGAACTTTTAAAATCAGAATTGGAAGTGTTACCTCTGTAATATTGTGAAGTAAAGAAGGAACCAAACCTCTGTTCCTTTAATTGTTGCTCGATCTCAATGGCTTTATGAACGGCTTCTTCTAAATCAATATATGTTTGTAGCCTTAATGTATTAGCTATTGGCCCATTTAAACCATCAATAAACCGAACCATAGTTGTTTCCTCATCCTCCTCCACATTAGCTTTCTGAATGAGCATTTCCATCTCCTTAAAGTATTCATCTACCGTCTTACTACCTTGAACAAGTCGTCTAAGCTTTGTTTTAAACTCTCTATCGTAATGAGGCAGAATAAATCTCTTATGCATGACTTGTTTCAACTCATCCCATGTCGTAATCTCACCTTCATAATTCCTATGACGATTTACCCCAAGTTGAGTCCACCAACTTACTGCATAATCTAAAAATTTAAGTGTTGCTAACGAAACCTTTTCATGATCTGGACATTTATAATAGCGAAACATAAGTTCAATTTTAGGTTCCCATTCACAATAAGCTTCTGGATCATTCTTACCACGAAATTGAGGAATTGTGAACTTTGGTTTTGCCAAAAAGGGTTGCCCACGATCATGAAAATCATAGTCAGTTCTAGGGACACGTCTCGGAGCATGCCTATGAGCAGGAGGCTGGTTATCCATATCTTCTTTAAATGGACCCCGATACTAAGGCTCTTGATCCAATCGCATCTCTTTGATAGTAGCACTCAATGTTCGAAGTAGGGCATTTATTTGTGTGATTGCAGCAGCCTGTTCGTCTAACTGTTGTTGGAACTATTTAACTTTGTCATGGACATCATTATGATCATTATTCTCATCATCAAATTGACCCATTCTATGCATCTTATTTTTTTCCTTTTGGAATTCCTGCAAAACAAACACTCAACACTCGGAAAAAATTTATCAAACCTCACCGTTAATCACTCAAAAAGAAAAATCAAATTCTCAAAAAGGTAGAATTCAGTCTTGTGAGTTCTTTAGTAGAGTCTATGATACGAGTCACAATGGCCTTAGATGCATATACGAAGGAAAAATAAAATCAAGATTCACTTACTTATTTTCAAGAAAATCAAGAAATCGAATCTTGGTCCAATTTTGTTGTTTTGAGCGATTTCAAGAATCAAGAAACTCAAGATTTCAAATCTTGGAAATCTTTGTCCAAGAAACCGAATCTGGCAACTAAGGTGCATTGGATCTCAGTTACGAGCATTAACAAGCCAATTTCGGGAGAGAACGGATTACAAGCCCAAGTTCATGAAGACACCGACCAATAAGATGTTCCAAGCCCAATCCTGAAATTTAAATCAGACTTAGTTGAAAATCAAGCCAATTTGTCAAAGTGGCCCAATTTGTAAAATTTTAAATCTTTAAATACTTAGTTTTAATTTTTAGTCTTTATAAATAAATTTCTATGCAAAAATTCAGCCCAAAGAGGCCCATTAAAGGCCTTGGACGAAATTCCCTTGAAAATCAATAATTAGGTTTTTTTAGTTTTCCTCGTAGGGTTAGGAAAATAGTTAGAAGGCCTATCTATATGGCTTGGCCAGCCACCCTTAGAGAACACATTGATTGTATTTTGAAATCAAATTTTTGTTGAGTGAAAATTCTCTTTGGGTTTTCTCCAAGAATTTTCTCTTGAGTTTTCTTTGGAAGTAGTTTTAACAATCTTTTTGATTGTGGGAGCCATCATCAGCCTTCTTCTTGCCATTGTTCTTCATTGGATGGGAGACTAGAGCTGTTTAAAGGGAGTTGTGATATCTTTCTCGATTTCAAGGCTTCTTAGGACGTTATCATTATTTTTTCTTGCTGCTCAATCTTTTAATTTTCTGCTTGTGTCGATTTCATTATCGAACTTGTTTAAACTCTCTTGTTGCGTTTCCAGCCCCGTTCAACCTTCAAGAATCTGTTCGGCATCAACCTTAGACAACAAGAAATGTTTTGATTTCACAAAACCCCTCTTTATTGCCGTCCAAACCCTAGATCTAGTTGATTTCGTGATCTGCTGAGTTTTTTTTGAAATTAACTTACTGTTTTGTGTTCTTCTTTTCAGATTCGGCTGTTTGGAACCTATCTTGAATTCAATTCCATGTTCTTGGCTTCCAATATTAGCTATTCGTAAGTGTTTTTAATTCTTGGCTGATCTTTCATTGATTTGGGTATTTTCATTTCAGATCTAATTGATTATAAGCCGAATTTTCTGTTTCGTTTCAGATCTAAGCGTCTAAAGCTTTTGTCGAATTTTCCAGTGACTTGACAACTCGATCTTGGTCCACGCGCAACCCTCTATCAATCTATATCGATCAATTTAGAAAGTGTATGAACCGTAACTACCAAAGAATCCTAATTTGCACTAAGAGTCCAAAAATGATAAGACACCAATTGATTTGTGTCGCACCGAGGAAGAATTGTGCACACTTTTAAATCCTAATAACACAAGAAACAAGAAGGTGTTAGATAGTGTAAATGAAGAATAAAATCAAAACAAATGAAATCCTACAGCTAAGAATCAATAAAAATTGCTGATACTTGAAAACCCGAAAAAACTGCGAAGTAACTTGACAACTTCGTTTGAGGTGTTCCAGATCTCCAAAAATCATGAAATTTAAACTGGAATGTCCCTAAATATTTTATATTTGATCTAGAAAGTTTCAACACTAAACTCAACCTGCTAAATATTTTTTATAATTTTTATTTAATTTCGTCTTTTTCTATTTTTTGGAATTTTTCTACTGATTTTTTTGCAGGAAATATTTTTTAATATTCCATCACAGTGCCACAACATGCATATAAAATTTTAGACCAATCGGACAATGTTTACCCACTCAAATGAATTTTTTTCCAAAAATTTTTCTGGGTAAAAACTGCTATATTCTGGAAATCAGTTTAGAACTCAACCAAGAACACCCAAAACACCCAAAATCTGATACCAAATGATAGAGGGTTGCGCGTGGACCAAGATCGAGTTGTCAAGTCACAGGAAAATCCTACGAGATCTATAAACAACTTGGCTGCAACGAAAACAGAAAACAACAAATTAAACTTGACAGATCAAGAAACTCAAATCGAATAGAAGAAGAAATACTTGGACGGCAAGAAATCTGGAAATTATGAATGAAGAACGATTCTTGATGCCCAAGGATGGTCCCGAATAGATTCTTGAAGATTGAAAGGGCTGGAAGCGCAACAAGAGAGATTAAAATAATTTAATCAATGAATCGGCACAAGCAGAAAAAAATAAAGAGGAATAAACAACAAGAAAATAAAGAAAAGTCCTAAGAAGCCTTAAAATCGAGAAAGATTTCACAACTCCCTTCAAACGGCTCTAATCTCCCCTCCAATGTAGGACAATGGCAAGAAGAAGGCTGAAGATGGCTCCCACAATCAAAAAGATTGTTAAAACTACTTCTAAAAAAAACTCAAGAGAGAATTCTTGTAGAAAACTTAAAGGGAATTTTTCACTCAATAAAAATCTAATTTCAATGTGTAATGTGTGTGGGTGGCTGGCCAAGCCTTACATATATATACCTATTGCTACTTTCCCAACCCTATCAGGAAAACTAAGAAAAAAAAACCTAATTGCTTGATTTTTAAAGGAAAATTCGGCCAAGGCCCTTTAAATGGGCCTCTTGGGTTGAATGTTTACTTAGAATTTAATTCATAAAGTCTAAAAATTAAACTAAGTATTTAAAAAATTAAAACTTAACAAATTGGGCCACTTTGACAATTTGACCTGATTTTCAACTAAGTCTGGTTTGAACTTCTTTATTGGGCTTGGAACATCCTATTGGGCCGTGTCTTCAAGAACCTGGGCTTGTGATCCGTTCTCTCCCGAAATTGGTTCGTTGATGCTCGTAACTGAGATCCAATGCGCCTTAGCTGCAAGATTCGGTTTCTTGGGCAAAGATTTCCAATATTTGAAATCTTGATATTCTTGATTCTTGAAATCGCTCAAAACAGCAAGATTGGACCAAGATTCGCTTTCTTGATTTTCTTGAAAACAAGAAAGTGAATCTTGATTTTCTTTTTCCTTTGTATACGCATCTAAGGCCTTGATAATGAAGTCTTGAATGATTCCATTTAGTTTCGTACGCATTTGCCTGGCCTTTGACCTCGTTATTGGGCCTTGTGGTAATTTAAGCCCATCACGTTCTTGAGCTTGAGTTGGGCCTTTGTGACTCGTATCACATTGCATATATAAATTCAATCAAAGCATGGCATAAAACATATCTAACATTTCAATTTCATAATTCATCGCCACACATATACACTAAACCATATTTTCCTTAAATTACATATTTCATCATAATCCATATCGTTACTCTAAAATCATGATCCATTTCTTGTAATCACATACCGTTTTAAAGCTTTATTTACCCATTGAACCAAATAGAATATCATCAGATACTTGGGAAAATGCTCACACAAAGTGTGCCTATACATGTAATCGTAATCGCCTCTATAATGCTCACTCAAGCTGTGGGTCGAGATGTTAGCTACACGATGCTGCTCACATGAGCTGTGGAGAATCCGCAACAAATGCAGGACCTCAGTCATTGATAGGACATCCAGGACCAGCACATGAAACCATATAATCCCTAATCACATGTCATTTGCATCCTAAGAATTCCCGAGGTTTAAACGCGTCATTTTATATATCAATCCATTAACTTCTTCCCATCATATCATTTCAATTATATATATCCATATAATTCACATTTTTCACAAATATCCATAAATTGAATAAACATTACAAATTAATCCAAATTACTAACTAACATGTATATATTCAATAATAATTAAACAAAGTATATCATTAACTAATGATTCATTCAAAGTTAACCATTTTATGATTATATGAACTTACCTCAACTACAACAGTTGTAAAAAACTAAATCGAGAACTAATCTGAACTTTAGCCTTTCCACGATTCAAGTCTGATTGTTGCATATCTTGATCTAAATAGTAATTTAATTCAATTAAACAATTCAAATAACTTAAAATAACTAACTCAACCCTATAATCCATTTTAATGCGAGCTTACAAAATTACCCCTGCATTTTAACATTTGTGCAATTTAGTCATTAATCTCGAAACTTGCAAATTCACCATTAGCCATTTTTTAATAGATTCACAAACAGACCATATTTTCTTCTATTTCACATAATTATCATTAAATTTTACTATTTTCATAAACATCCTTAAACATCATTTCATCAAAAATCACTTAACAAAATAAGTTTATTCAACAACCAGGCTTACTATTATATCAACCAAATTCAAAACAAAATCAAATTCATTCATGGTAAGTCCCAAACATTTAACAGTTTTACAAATTAAACCCCTAGTCAGTTAGATTGAACTAATACGATAACAAAAACATAAAAAATACTAAAAACAGACTAGAAAAACATACCATGCAATTGAAATTATGTTGGTCAAACGTCCCCCAATGCTTTAATGGTGGAAATGGTGATAGGGAAAAACAAGCAAGAAGATGATGTTGTTTTTCTTTTTAATTCCACTAATGTTACTTTATTATTTTAACATTTTATGTTTTAAAATTAACATATATTTCATTCATTTCAATGCACAAATTGTCCACCATAATGATTTATGGTCAAATTACATACTAAACCCCTTTCAATTTGTTGTTAAACACAATAGACCCATTTAGTTATTAAAAATCAACATTTGCTTCTTTTACAACTTAGTCCTTTTTACGTAATTAGCTAATAACATTCAAATTTCTTAACCAAATTTAAATATGACCCGAATAGCACTCTAGAAATATTTAATAAAATATTTACTGGCTCAATTTATAGAAACGAGGTCCCGATACCTCCTTTTCTTAAAACCACTTGAACCTAATTATTTGTTCAAATAACATAAATTATCAAATAAAAATATATTATAACATTAAATTTGAATTGTAAATATTAAATAATAATATTCATGGACTTGCTTGTCAAATTTGTGGTTCTGAAACCATTGAAAAATAGATTGTTACACGAAGGCCTCTGGAACCACGATCCAAGTTATGTGCTACAGAATATCACAGTACTTGAAACGTTCAAGGAAATTCCTGTAATATCATTTCTGACAGAAGAGTAATTTAAGCAGTTTATGCATAATATGTAACGCCCCAAATTTAGGCCTAGATGGAAATAGGTCTTGAGCGTGGGAACATGGAAAAATTTAAGTGTGCAAGAAAATGACATAAATGAACGTCTGCTTCAGTGGTTAAGTGATTTGGGTGTGTTTAGGAGTGTTTGAGAAGTCCTGGGATCAAACCTAGGCTCTAGCAAAATTTTAGTTTTTTCTCTTAAGTAAACCTTAAATCTAAACTGTAGGCCTTATAAATGAATATGGTAGATTTATGTCACAAAAAGAGTTTGTGGTGTAGTGGCAAGGTGGTGACACAGGTGTGGTAAGGAGTTCAGAGGTTCAAGTCTCACTGCATGCAAATGGGATTATTTATTTTGCTCATGAGGAGGTAAGAGTTGGTGTTGGATTTGAACTCTGTGCTGGAGAGTTTGAATGGGTCAAATGAGTGATTTCAGGAGTGGATCATGGAGGAAATTAAGGAGGGGATCGTGGAGAGGTAAGGGGAGGAAATCAAAGGAAATTGGGTAGGTGAAAGTTGGTGCCAGAATAGGGTCTTTGGTTTTGGAAATTCAGCTAGTGTGTTGTAAGGATGCCATTTTTCTTTTAGTCATTTCGACTTTTGGCTCTTTTGTCTGGTTTTGAAATAGCGATGTGGGTAGTGGCTGATTTTACTCTAGTCATTCCTTTCATTTTAGTTTTTTTTGCCTTTTGTCAAAATCGAGCAATGCCCCTTTTCTCTACTATTTTTCTTTTCAACAATTTCTATTTGTCTAATTCTCCCTTTATTCTCCTCCTCTTGGCACTTTTTTGCTCTTCTTGTTTCTCAATTTGACTGAACCAATCCCTTCTCTCCCTCCTTTCTTACTCATTCGAAGTTCTTTCTTCTCACTTACTTAAAACCGAATTCTCCTTCTCTTTATTTCTTTTTCTACAACTTTTCATCTCTATCAACCTTGAGTATTCTTTCTTAATCTGGAATCAGGCCGAATATAAGTTATCTTTTCTTCTTCATCTCTTCTGATTTGATCGACATTTGATTGATGTTCGTGATCGATTCTCTTCCTACCCATCTACTTTAATTTGCATAGTCAAGTTTTGTTGGTTCTGTGGCCGAATGCTAGTTCTCTTGATGGCTGTGTGTTTTCCTTAGGTTAGTATTTGATTAACCTTGGTTATTGGATATTAATGCTTAATAATGGTTATGGTACAGATAAACCACAGGGAGTTGAGATCATTTCATAATCATACCGGCTAAAGAAGTATAAGCCGATTCAATTAAGGTAGGTATTAATCTTGGGTTCGGCTTCTGTATTAGAAAGTGATACGGCCACTCTCCAAGTCACATCTAGCTTGAACAGGGATCCTTTGGAGCTGCCCCAAGGTCCTATCACCCGATCGTGAGCCAAGCACTTTAGAAAGGCTCTTTCGGCTTTAGTAGACAAAGTGTGGGGCGAGGCCCTAGCTGGAAACATCGAGGAGACTTAGGACTGCCCTTCGAGTTCTCATTGCACTTTCTTGTGAGCTGAACTAAGCTCAAATTTAGCTCAATAAGTGACGTGACCACGTCCCAAGCTCCACCAAGACCTCGTCTTGATTCCATCAAGCTCCCAAAGGGACCAATGACCCGAGCTAGGTCCAAGTGACTTCAAGAAGCTGTTTCAACTTTATTTCTTAAACTTTGGAAGGAGAATCAGGTCATTGATGATGGTGAAGCTCGAGTCACCTCATTGAAGAATCCATGCACCTTAGTGCAAACCGACTTTAGCTCAATTTCAGCTCCCCTAGCTTGTTTTAGCTCCAACCAGCTCATTTGAGCTCAATTCAGCTCATTCGAGCTCAATTTAGCTTTCCATCAGCTCGTTATTTCTATAATTTAAATAAATTGAGTATTAGTTTTATTTTCATTATTTTACTACAGCTCATGACCGAATTCTCTAACTCAATTCAACTCATCAAGAATTTCAACTAATTATTGATCTAGCCGCATTTATTGTTAATTATATTTTATTTATGTGTTTATTTTAATTTAATTTAATATGTCTTGATATTATTTAACCTAAGTTCAACCAAATATACCTTGAACTTAATTTGTTCATGACTTTTGTAGGTACAACGAATGTGGGAACACCATTAAAGATGATTCATGAATGGACTGGTTCAATGTATGTTCGGGTGCATGCATGACTACCTACAACGAATGGTTGCCTTAAGGATGATATATGAATGGTTCATTACATTGAATAGGAGAGTGCGTGAATGTTCATCTACATGCATCGGTTTCTGGCCATTAATCTCCTATGTGCTTATTCGGCCGAAAGGCATCTTTTGGAGTGTCCATTCACACTTTGGTCGAACCTAGACAAGGCTATTAGCCTCCCATGCATTCACCAGCCACCAAGTTCATTTCCTTAAACATGAAGCAGCACATTGAAGATTCATTCAACCGAATTTAGACATAGTTTTTAAGGGATACATTTCTAGATTAGTTTAACATGTTTAAAGCCGAATTACTTAGTCTTTAAGCTTGTCTAGTCTCTCCATTCGGTTATCTTATGAAATTATAAATAGTTTATTTCTCTTTGTAACAAGGTTAGACATTTTTTATTATTAAAACTTGATTGTGAGGTTACCTCCTATCCTATTTCATTTGAGTCTCGTTCTGATTTATCTATCTAGCTAGTGGCGTCAACCTGACTCTTTGAACTTATCACCATCCCGGTGTGGCGTTCATCCACCATTTTATACCTTTGGTTCTTACCTCTATATATAGGTAACGGGTCAAGGTCCATTTCTATCCTTCATTTAAAATCACCTTAAGTAATATAAGATTCGAGGCAATACTTCTATAGTATTGAATCATTCTTGAAGCTTGAGTTCGTATATCCATTTCCATTTACCTATCAACTTATAAATTATTTTCTTTGTTAAACCACACCTATCCATCATCAAACCCAAGCCATCTTTGAACCCATTTTAACTACTTCCACTTATAAATCAACCTAACTCCATCTATCTACAAATATGATCGAACTTCTCGTCAACGATCGGGCATCTTAAGTGAATTCGTCTTAATCAACCAATCCGGATCACGTCAATAAGTTTAAATTAGCTCAATTTAATTTATGCATGTTTATAATTGTTCGAATAAATTAATTAAGTTAGTTAAATTAGTTAAATCAGCTCAATAATTGCTAGCATTTAATTTGTTTAAAAATTGGACAAGTTTAAGTATTTATGTTAAGCTTGTGTACTGCATATTATTAATTTTTCTTAAATCTTACAACTTATAAATAAGCTTAATGCATGTTTTTAATATGTTTTGTTCTAACCGAATTAATGGTGTCTTAGCTTAATTAAATTTGTCTAGCTTTTTAATTATGTGTATTTAAATTGTCCAAGTTACGTTTTCAATAATGTTCAGCTGAATGTGAATTAATTTAATTTGGTTCATCTATCTTGTAGGTTGGCCGAATGTGGGAGAGTAATTAAGCAAGGTGCATGCACATCAGATTCAACGTATTTGGAGATACATGCATGGTTCTTCAAGTGAATGTTCAGCTGATTGAATCCATTCCCTAAAACAGCATAAAACCATTCACACATGGAGTTCACACCAATGACCATTCGGTTGGGCATGTTCACACTTAAAGACTTGATAGGGGGTTGCGTGCGGACCAAGATCAAGTTTGTCAACTCACGGGAAAGTCCAACGAAATCTGTAGATACTTGGTTGAATTTACAAATAGAAAATAGCAAGTTAAAGTCAAAAACCCAGAAAACCAAATTGAAATAGAAATAGGAGACTTGGGCGGCAAGAAAGGTGGAAAACTATGAATAAAGAACGTTTCTTGATGCCAAAGAATGTTAATCAAGTTAATCAATAATTCAACACAAGCAAAAAAAAATTAAAGAGGAATAAACAACAAGAAGAATAAAGAAAGTCCTAAGAAGCCTTGAAATCAAGAAAGATTTCACAACTCCCTTCAAACGGCTCCAATCTACCCTCCAACGTAGAAACACGACAAGAAGAAGGCTGAAGATGGCTCCCACAATCTAAAAGATTGTTAAAACTACTTCTAAAGAAAACTCAAGAGAAAATTCTTAGAGAAAACTCAAAGAGAATTTTCAATTAGTAAAATCTGATTTCAATGTATTGTTCCTAAGGGTTGCCGGCCAAGCCATATATATCGGCTTTCTAACTATTTTCCTAACCCTATTAGGAAAACTAAAAAAAACCCTAATTATTGACTTTCAAGGGAAATTTCGGCCAAGCCCTTTAATGGGCCTTTTGGACTGAATTTTTACATAGAAATTTATTCATAAAGTCTAAAAATTAAAACTAAGTATTTAAAGAATTAAAATTTTACAAATTGGGCCACTTTGACAATTTGGCCTAATTTTCAACTAAGTCTAATTTAAACTTCTTGGTTGGGCGTGGAACATCTTTTTGGGTCGTATCTTCAAGAACTTGGGCTTGTAAGCCGTTCTCTCCTGAAATTGGTTCGTTAATGCTCGTAACTGAGATCTAATGCGCTTTAGCTGCAAAATTTAATTTCTTGGGCCTAGATTTTCAAGATTTGAAATCTTGATTTTCTTGATTCTTGAAATCGCTCAAAACAGTAAAATTGGACCAAGATTCGGTTTCTTGATTTTCTTGAAAACAAGAAAGTTAATCTTGATTTTCTATTTCCTTTGTGTACACCTCTAAGGCCTTACTAATGAAGTCTTGAACAATTCCATTTAGTTTCATAATCATTTTCTTGGCCTTTGACCTCGTTATTGGGCCTTGTGGTAATTTGAGCCCATCACGTTCTTGAGCTTGAGTTGGGCCTTTGTGACTCATATCATTCCCCCTTCCTCAAAAAGATTCGTCCTCGAATCTGAAAAATCAAATGGAGATAAGTCAGCCACATTGAAAGTAGAACTTACATTGTACTCACCGGGTAGGTCAATTTTGTATGCATTATCATTAATCCGCTCGAGTACTTGGAAAGGCCCATCGCCTCTTGGGTCCAACTTGGTCTTTCTTTTTGTAGGAAATTGTTCTTTCCTCATATGGACCCAAACCCAATCTCCAGGTTCAAGGACAACCCATTTGCGCCCCTTATTTACTTTGTTGGTGTTGATGTCATTTGTTTTGGCTATTCGTTGCCTAGCCTTCTCGTGTAAGGATTTCACCAGCTCAACGTTCTATTCGCCATCTAAATTAACAATATGTTCTAATGGTAATGGCTCAAGGTCAAGTACTATTAGTGGGTTAAAACCATAAACAATTTCAAATGGTGAATAGCCAGTTGTAGAATGAATAGATCTATTATATGCAAATTCAACAAATGGCAAACATTCATCCCAATTTTTAATGCTCTTTCCCACAACAGATCGTAATAAGGCTCCTAAAATTCGATTGACTACCTTAGTTTGGCCATCGGTTTGGGGGTGGCATGTAGTTGAATACAGTAATTTCGTACCAAGCTTACCCCCTAATACTTTAGCATTTAATGTAGTTATTAAAGCATATCGTCTAGACAAACCATCCGCAACTACATTATCTTTACCTGTTTTATATTTTATCACATAAGGAAATGTTTCAATGAATTCCACCCATCGGTCATACCGTTTACTCAACTGATACGAGTCACAAAGGCCCAATTCAAGCTCAAGAACGTGATGGGCTCAAATTACCACAAGGCTCAATAACGAGGTCAAAGACCTGACAAATGCGTATGAAACTAAATAGAACTGTTCAAGACTTAACTAGCAAGGCCTTAGATGTGTACGCAAAGGAAAAAGAAAATCAAGATTCACTTTCTTGTTTTCAAGAAAATAAAGAAACCGAATCTTGGCCCAATTTTGTTGTTTTGAGCTATTTCAAGAATCAAGAAAATCAAGATTTCAAATCTTGGAAATCTTGGCCCAAGAAACTGAATCTTGCAGCTAAAGCATATTGGATCTCAGTTACGAGCATCAACAAACCAATTTCGGGAGAGAACGGATTACAAGCCCAAGTTCTTGAAGATATGATCCAATAAGATGTTCCAAGCCCAACCAAGAAGTTTAAATTAGACTTAGTTGAAAATGAGGCCAAACTGTCAAAGTGGCCTAATTTCTAAAATTTTAATTCTTTAAATACTTAGTTTTAATTTTTAGACTTTATAAATAAATTCCTATGTAAAAATTTAGCCCAAGAAGCCCACTAAATGCCTTGGTCAAATTTCCCTTGAAAAGTCAATAATTAGGGTTTTTTTTATTTTTTAATAGGGTTAGGAAAATAGTTAGGAGGCCTATTTATATGGCTTGGCCAGCCACCCTTCATACATTACACTTGAAATCAGATTTTATTGATTGACAATTCTCTTTGAGTTTTTCTCCAAGAATTTTCTCTTGAATTTTCTTTAGAAGTAGTTTTAATAATCTTTAGATTGTGGGAGCCATCTTCAGCCTTCTTCTTGTCGTGTTTCTACATTAGAGGGTAGATTGGAGCCGATTGAAGGGAGTTGTGAAATCTTTCTTGATTTCAAGGCTTCTTAGGACTTTCTTTATCTTTTCTTGCTGGTTATTCCTTTTTAAATTTTTTGCTTGTGTCGATTTATTGATTAACTTATTTTGTTGTTCTTGCTATGTTTCAGCCATTCCCAAATTTCAAGATCTGTTTTGGAAATATTCTTTGGCATCAAGAAATGTCCTTCAATCATATTTTTCCAGATTTCTTGCCGCCCAAGTATTCTATTTCCTATTTCGATTTGGGTTCTTGATCTTTGAGATTAATTTGCTATTTTCTATTTCTGTTTTAGCCAAGTTGTTTATAGATCTCATAGGACTTTCCCGTGACTTGATAACTTGATCTTGGTCCGCGCTCAACCCTCTATCATCAACTTAACTTGTCCCTTTAACCATTTAAGGGATTCATGGTCTGTATGAATTACAAATTCATTTGACAGCAAGTAATACTGCCATACTTGAAGTGCACGAACCAATGCCAAAAGTTCTTTATCATAAGTTGAGTAATTTAGTCGTGCACCATTCAACTTTTCACTAAAATAAGCAATTGGTTGCTTATCTTGTATTAAAATGGCACCAATGCCAATTCTTGAAGCATCACACTTAAGTTCAAAAGTGTTAGTAAAATCAGGTAATCTAAGAAGAGGAGCAGAACATAACTTAGCTTTTAGGGTTTGAAAAGCCTTTACTTGAGTTTCACCCCATTTGAAACCCACAGATTTTTGAATAACATCTGTTCATGGGGCAGCAATAGTGGAGAAATCTTTCACAAATTGTCTATAAAAACTAGCTAAACCATGGAAAGATCTGACCTCAGTTATCGATTTAGGAGTTGGCCACTCCTTGATTGCCTTAACTTTGTCCTCATCGACATGAATACCTTGAGCACTAACTATGAAACCTAAAAATATTAGCTTATCACAGGAAAGTGTGCATTTATCAAGGTTGGCAAACAATTTTTCATCTCTTAGAATGTCTAAAACCATTCTAACATGGAAAACATGATCATTTAATGTTATTGAGTAAATTAAAATGTCATCAAAGTAAACTACTACAAATTTACCCAAGTGAGGCCTTAAAATGTGATCCATTAATCTCATAAATGTACTCGTTGCATTAGTAAGGCCGAAAGGCATAACTAATGATAGAGGGTTGCGCGCGGACCAAAATTGAGTTGTCAAGTCACGGGAAAATCCTACGAAAGCTTTAGACACTTTGATCTGAAACGAAACAGAAAAAAATAAATCTTAAAATTCCAGATCTGAAACAAAAACTCCAAAACAATAAAGGATCAGCTAAGAAACCAAAAAAACTTGCGAATAGCTATTCTTGGAAGCCAAGAACATGAAATTGAATTCAAGAGAGATTCCAAACAGCCGAATCTGAAAAGAATAACACAAAACAGAATCAAATCAAACTCAGCAGATCATAAAATCAAATTGAATTAGATCTAGGGTTTGGGCGGCAAGAAAAGAGGAATTTGTGAATCAAAAACGTTTCTTGTTGACCAAGGATGGTACCGAACAGATTCTTGATGGTTGAGAGTGTTGGAAATGCAACAAGAAAGTTTAAACAAGTTAGTTAATGAAATCGACACAAGCAAAAAATTAGGAAGAGTGAACAACAAGAAAAAGTAAAGAAAAAGTCCTAAGAAGCCTTGAAATCGAGAAAGATTTCACAACTCCCTTCAAACGGCTCTAATCTCCCCTCCAATGAAGAGCAATGGAAAGAAGAAGGCTGAAGATGGCTCCCACAATAAAAAAGAATGTTAAAACTACTTCCAAAGAAAACTCAAGAAAAAATTCTTGGAGAAAACCCAAAGAGAATTTTCACTCAACAGAAATCTGATTTCAAAATATAATCCATGTGTTCTCTAGGGGTGGCTGGCCCAAGACTTATATATAGGGCTTCTAACTATTTTCCTAACCCTACTAGGAAAACTAAAAAAAACCTAATTATTAATTTTTAAGGGAATATAGTCCAAGGCCTTTAATGGGCCTCTTTGGGCTGAATTTTTACATAGAAATTTATTTATAAAGTCTAAAAATTAAAAGTAAGTATTTAAAGAATTAAAATTTTACAAATTGGGCCACTTTGACAATTTGGCCTGATTTTCAACTAAGTCTGATTTAAATTTCAGGATTGTGCTTGGAACATCTTATTGGGCCGTGTCTTCAAGAACTTGGGCTTGTAATCCGTTCTCTCCCGAAATTGGCTTGTTAATGCTCGTAACTGAGATCCAATGTGCCTTAGTTGCAAGATTCTGTTTCTTGGACCAAGATTTGCAAGATTTGAAATCTTGATTTTCTTGATTCTTGAAATCGCTCAAAACAGCAAAATTGGACCAAGATTCGGTTTCTTAATTTTCTTGAAAACAAGAAAGTGAATCTTGATTTTCTTTTTCCTTTGTATACGCATCTAAGGCCTTTGTGACTCGTATCATTCCCCCTTCCTCAAAAAGATTCGTCCTCGAATATGAAAAATCAAATGGAGATAAGTCAGCCACATTGAAAGTAGAAGTTGTAGTCCAATCATAAGCATAACAAAACAAGTATAACGCATGCGAATGGATAGATTCAGATTACCATGAAAACAAGCTAATTTACTCACCAATTCCTCGTCAAATATTCAAAACAAAGATGGACATATTTTAAGGCATTCAATCATCTCAAATTGTTTCCACAAACCATGAATAAATCGCGAGTAAATAATTCAAATGGTAAACGTAAACATCGCAAGTAGGTTTTTGAAAAGGTTCACACGGTTCACAGAGTTGCACAATCATACCATGCATTAATCGATGGTCTATAGATTCACTCACACATGCATTACCAAAAACAAGAATCTTTTTATCAACCATCAAAACAGATAGATCATTAATAAATAAAATAGGACAGTCAAGCACGTTTCGATCTAAGTGTTTTACAAAAATTAAATCATCAACACGATCTTTATCACTATCCGAGGAGTACAAAAGTGTTTCAAAAGTTTCAAGCATCTTACCTTTATAAGCAGAAGAATAAGGGTCAATCTTAACTTTTCCATTTAATACAAACCTTCGCTCATCAGGGGCATAGTGTAGTCGAAGCTCCATTGTTGAGTTAACCTTTGTCAAATGGTACTCAAACTTCATGTACAACCACAGAAACTATTTAAGGCACGGATATAAATTGAAAAACAATTTGGAAAATTTCGTTACCTTATTCAAAAACCAAGTATCAAAACAATAGAAAGTATTTGCACACAATAGATGATGCTTGATTTTCCAACAAAATATACCAAAATAGATTCCGGGTTTAAAAACTTGATTTTGATTAGTCATGCCAAAGTGTAACAAAGATTTCATTAAACCAATCAAGTTAAACCATGAGGATTTTCGCATACATACCAACATATATTCAAAACTTTTTTTATTCACCAAAACAAATTTGCACAAATTCGCGAATTTTACACTTGGCAAATCAAGAGAATAACAACTCACGCTTCCTTTCGTAATGACTTTATCAACCACAATCAAAGAATACCAATTAATCGGATCAAAATGAGGGGATCTTTTAAGAACTAAGTCACGAAAGGTTTTATCAATAATTTTCAAATCTGCACGGGACTTGGTTGTTAAAATTTCCTTACCTTGCTTACCTTCAGGCTCATGTAGTGTGATTTCATCTTTGCCTATGTTGATCAT
Source organism: Gossypium hirsutum (assembly GCF_007990345.1). NCBI lineage: Eukaryota > Viridiplantae > Streptophyta > Magnoliopsida > Malvales > Malvaceae > Gossypium > Gossypium hirsutum. The sequence goes on from NC_053447.1 coordinate 43,156,588, forward strand.
ATGAAAGCGTCTTTCATTTGAGAGGTATTGAAGTTGAAAGTAATCTTTCGGTCTTTCGGGAACCTGAAAAGTAGCAACACAAGAAAAAATCATATCTTGGTTAGTGGAAACATTCCTCACTACCCTTTCCTCATATTTTTCTTTTGTTTCTTTTTCTAACTCATTTTTTCTTCTTTCTTCAATTTCTTTTTCAATTCTCTTGTCTGTTTCCTTTTCACTCTCAATCTCTTTTTGCTCTTTTTCATTCTCATTCTCTTTTTCTTTTTTGATTTCTTTTTTTGTCTTCCTTTCATTACAAGATAGAGATGTTACAAATCAATCAGAACGAAAAGACTCTCGTTGGGTATGTACGGAATGACTTGCATACGAACAATGATAACCTTTTCAAAATTGATTCTCAGTGGACGAGTTCCTTGGGGCATAGGAAGGATTACTTGTGATTTCTTGTTCGTCACCTTGGAAAACTTCACGCTCGAAACTTACTTTGCATCGTCTTGAATTTCTCGTTGAATAAGAATCATTATATGAATCTCTTCTCAAATATTCGTTGGATGTTCGTCTTCTTAGCACTCTCATTTTTTTCCCTTTCACTTGAATTAATTTGTCCTCGTTGGGCTCTTTTCTCCACTAGGTCCAATCGCATCTCATTGATAGTAGCACTCAATGTTTGAAGTATGGCATTTGTTTGTGTGATTGCAGCAGCCCGTTTGTCTAACTGTTGTTGGAGCTTTTTAAATTTGTCATGGACATCATTATGGTCATCATCGACTTCACCCATTCTATGCATCTTATTTTTTTCCTTTTGGAATACCTGCAAAACAAACACTCAACACTCCAAAAAAAAATTATCAAACCTCATCGTTAATCACTCAAAAAGAAAAAAAAATCAAATTCTCAATGAGGTAGAATTCAGTCTTGTGAGTTCTTTAGTAGAGTCTATATCAATCAATTAGAAAGTGTAAGAACCATAACTACCAAATTATCCTAATTGCACTAGGAATCGAAAAAAGTGACGAGACACCAATTGATTTGTGTTGCACCGAGGAAGTATTGTGCACACTTTTAAATCCTACTAACACAAGAAACGAGAAGGTGTTAGATAGTGTCAAGGAAGAATAAAATCAAAACAAATGAAATCTTACAACTAAGAATCAATAAAAATTGCTAATACCCAAAAAACCCGAAAAACTGCAGAGTAACTTGACAACTTCGTTCAAGGTGTTCCTGATCTCCAAAAATCACGAATTTAAACTGGAATGTCCTTAAATATTGTATATTTATTCTGGAAAGTTTCAGCACTAAATTCAGCCCGTTGAATATTTTTTTAATTTTATTTGATTTCGTATTTTTCTATTTTTTGACTTTTTTGACTGATTTTTTTGCGGGAAATATTTTTTAATATTCTATCACAGTGCCACAAATATGTATATAAAATTTTAGACCAATTGGACAATGTTTACCCACTCAAATGACTTTTTTTCCAAAAATTTTTCTGGGTAAAAACTACTATATTCTGGAAATCAGTTTATAAATCAACCAAGAACACCCAAAACGCCCAAAGTGTGATACCAAATGATAGAGGGTTGCACGCGGACCAAAATCTGACACTTTGATCTGAAACGAAACAAAAAAAAATCTTAAAATTCCAGATCTGGAACAAAAACCACAAAACAATAAAGGATCAGCTAAGAAACCAAAAACACTTGTGAATAGCTATTCTTGGAAGCCAAGAACATGAAATTGAATTCAAGAGAGACTCCCAAAAGCTGAATTTGAAAAGAATAACACAAAACAGAATCAAATCAAACTCAGCAGATCATAAAATCAAATTGAATTAGATCTAGGGTTTGGGTGGCAAGAAAAGAGGAATTTGTGAATCAAAAACGTTTCTTGTTGACCAAGGATGGTGCCGAAAAGATTCGTGATGGTTGAGAGTGATGGAAACGTAACAAGAAAGTTTAAACAAGTTAGTTAATGAAATTGACACAAGCAGAAAATTAGGAAGAATGAACAGCAAGAAAAAGAAAAGAAAAAGTCCTAAGAAGCCTTGAAATCGAGAAAGATTTCACAACTCCCTTCAAATAGCTCTAATCTCCCCTCCAATGAAGAGCAATGGCAAAAAGAAGGCAGAAGATGGCTCCCACAATAAAAAAGATTGTTAAAACTACTTCCAAAGACAACTCAAGAGAAAATTCTTGGAGAAAATCCAAAGAGAATTTTCACTCAACAAAAATCTGATTTCAAAATATTGTTAAAAAAGCATGTGTTCTCTAAGGGTGGCTGGCCCAAGCCATATATATAGGCCTTCTAACTATTTTTCTAACCCTACTAGGAAAACTAAAAAAAAACCTAATTATTGATTTTCAAGGGAATTTAGTCCAAGGCCTTAGAAATTTATTTATAAAGTCTAAAAATTAAAATTAAGTATTTGAAGAATTAAAATTTTACAAATTGGGCCACTTTGACAATTTGGCCTGATTTTCAACTAAGTCTGATTTAAGTTTCAGGATTGGGCTTGGAACATCTTATTGGGCCGTGTCTTCAAGAACTTGGGCTTGTAATCCGTTCTCTCTCGAAATTGGCTTGTTAATCCTCGGAACTAAGATCCAATGTGCCTTAGTTGCAAGATTCGGTTTCTTGGACCAAGATTTCCAAGATTTGAAATCTTGATTTTCTTGATTCTTGATATCGTTCAAAAGAGCAAAATTGGACCAAGATTCGGTTTCTTGATTTTCTTGAAAACAAGAAAGTGAATCTTGATTTTCTTTTTCCTTCGTATACGCATCTAAGGCCTTTGTGACTCGTATCAACTAACCATTCATATAATCCAAATTTTGTTTTAAAGGTTATTTTCCATTCATGCCCTTCCCTCATTCGAATTTGATGATAACTGCTTTTTAAATCAATTTTAGTGAATATAGTTGAACCATGTAATTCATCAAGCATGTCATCAAGTCGAGGAATAGGATGTCTATACTTTACCGTTATTTTGTTGATTGGTAGACAATCAACACACATTCGATACTGATACGAGTCACAAAGGCCCAACTGAAGCTCAAGAACGTGATGGGCTCAAATTACCACAACGCCAATAACGAGGTCAAAGGCCAGGCAAATGCGTACGAAACTAAATGGAATCATTCAAGACTTCATTAGCATGGCCTTAGATGTGTATTCAAAGGAAATAGAAAATCAAGATTCACTTTCTTGTTTTCAAGAAAATCAAGAAACCGAATCTTGGTCCAATCTTGCTATTTTGAGCGATTTCAAGAATCAAGAAAATCAAGATTTTAAATCTTAGAAATCTTGGCCCAAGAAACTGAATCTTGCAGCTAAGGCACATTCGATCTCAGTTATGAGCATCAACAAACCTATTTCGAGAGAGAACGGATCACAAGCCCAGGTTTTTGAAGACACGACCCAATAGGATGTTCCAAGCCCAATCAAGAAGTTCAAACTAGACTTAGTTGAAAATCAGGCCAAATTGTCAAAGTGGCCCAATTTGTTAATTTTTAATTCTTGAAATACTTAGTTTAATTTTTAGACTTTATGAATTAAATTCTATGTAAACATTCAGCCCAAGAGGCCCATTCAAAGGCCTTGGCCGAATTTTCCTTTAAAAAATCAAACAATTAGGTTTTTTTCTTAGTTTTCCTAATAGGGTTAGGAAAGTAGTAGTAGTCCTATAGATGTAAGGCTTGGCCAGCCACCCACACACAACACATTGAAGTCAGATTTTATTGAGTGAAAATTTCTCTTTGAGTTTTCTCCAAGAATTCTCTCTTGAGCTTTCTTTAGAAGTAGTTTTAACAATCTTTTGATTGTGGGAGCCATCTTCAGCCTTCTTCTTACTGTGTTCTACATTGGAGGGGATTTTAAAGCCGTTTGAAGGGAGTTGTGAAATCTTTCGGGATTTCAAGGCTTCTTAGGACTTTTCTTTATTTTTCTTGTTGTTTATTACTCTTTAAATTTTCTGCTTGTGCCGATTTATTGATTAACTTGTTTTAATCTCTTTGTTGTGTTTCCAGCCATTACACTCTTCAAGAATCTGATCAGCATTCTTCTTGGCAGCAAGAAACGTTCCTTAGTCATCCTTTTCCATTGATCTTGCCGTCCAATCATCCTGATTTTGAGTCAATTCGTTTTGCTGAACTTTTGAATTTAATTTGCTGTTTTTGGTGTTATTCTTTTCAGATTCGGTTTGGGGAAGTCCACAACATTCTTGGGCATCAAGAATCATTCTTGATTCATTATTTCCCTTTTTCTTGCCCCACAAACCCTAACTCTACAATTTGATTTTTGTGATCTGTTGGGATTGATTTGTTTATGTTTCATGTTTACTTGTTAGATTCGACTGTTTGGAATCTCTCCTGAAGTTCAATTTCATGTTCTTGACTCTCAAGAATAGCTATCAATAAGTATTTTTGATTCTGGGTTGGTTCTTTATTGTTTTGGGGCGTTTGTTTACAGATCTGATTGACTTTCTATTTTCGTTTCAGATCAGAGTGTCTAAAGCTCTCTTAGGGATCTTTCTCGTGACTTGGCAACTCGATCTTGATCCGCACGCAACCGTCTATCATTTGGTATCAGATTTTGGGCGTTTTGGGTGTTCTTGGTTGAGTTCTAAACTGATTTCCAAAGTATAGCAGTTTTTACCCAGAAAAATTTTTGGAAAAAATTCATTTGAGTGGGTAAATGTTGTCCGATTGGTCTAAAATTTTATATGCATATTTGTGGCAGTGTGATAGAATATTAAAAAATATTTCCCGCAAAAAAGTCAGAAAAAAGTTAAAAAAATAGAAAAATATTATATCAAATAAAATTTTAAAAAAATATTCAGCAAGTTGAATTTAGTGCTGAAACTTTCCTGATATAACATACAATATTAAAGGATATTCCAGTTTAAGTTTCATGATTTTTGGACATCGGGAACACCTCAAACGAAGTTGTCAAGTTACTCCGCAGTTTTTCAAGTTTTCGGGTATCAACAATTTTTATTGATTCTTAGCTGTAGGATTTCATTTGTTATTCTTCCTTTACACTATCTAACACCTTCTTATTTCTTGTGTTAGTAGGATTTAAAAGTGTGCACAATTCTTCCTCGGTGCAACATAAATCAATTGGTGTCTCGTCATTTTTTTGGATTCCTAGTGCAATTAGGATTATTTGGTAGTTATGGTTCATACACTTTCTAAATTGATTGATATAGACTCTACTAAAGAACTCAAAAGACTAAATTCTACCTCTTTGAGAATTTGATTTTCCTTTTTGAGTGATTAACGGTGAGGTTTGATAAATTTTTTTTGGAGTGTTGAGTGTTTGTTTTGCAGGAATTCCAAAAGGAAAAAAATAAGATGTATAGAATGGGTCAAGTCGATGATGACCATAATAATGTCCATGACAAATTTAAAAACTTCCAACAACAGTTAGACGAACAGGCTGCTATAATCACACAAATAAATGCTATACTTCAAACATTGAATGCTACTATCAATGAGATGCGATTGGATCAAGAGCCTCAGTATCGGGGTGTAATTAAAGAAGATCTGGATAACCAGCCTCCTACGAATAGACGCACTCCTAGACAAGTCCCTAGAACTGACTATGATTTTCATGATCGTGGGCAACCCTATTTGGCAAAACCAAAGTTTACAATTCCTCAATTTCGTGGTAAGAATGATCCAGAAGCTTATTGTGAATGGGAATCTGTAACAACCCAAAATTGACCCTAGTCGGGAAGTGGTTTCGGGACCACAAAACCAAGTCATAAAATTTAGTTAAAATTTTATTTACATATCTTATATGTGTGATAGTACTTGTGTGAAAATTTGATGTTTTAATTTTTGTATTAGGAATGTGAATTTTGCTTGAAAGGATCTAGTTGAGAGACTTAGAAAATTTTGATAGGTAAATAAGTAAGGACCAAATAGTATTAAAATAGGAAAGTTTGGGTTTGCATGTCAAAGTGCCCAATTCTTGATAAGTGGCCGGCCAAGCATGACTCCATTCCTCCAAGTTTATGTTGTTTATTATTTAATATTGGTAAGTAAATTAAAATAAATTAAAGAAAGGAATTAAAAAGGAAGAGATGAATAAAATAAGGAGGGAAGAGGGAATGTTCATCTTTTTTTTTTCTTTGGCTATTGCCGTGAGTGAGGAGAAGGAAGGGAGATTTGGTTATTGGATTTTGGCTTGGAAGATGGCTAGAATGAGGTATGTATTGAATGATTCTTGAAAATCTATGCATGTTTGAGATGGTTAGTTCAAATTCTACTCATCCTATAGATTAGACTTAGGATTTTGAGGTTGAAATTCGGCCAAGAAGCTTGAAACTCTTAGTAGATGTGTTAATGTCATTAAAATGGATAGTAATGTAGGAAATGGTGAGTGGTTAATTGCTTTTAACTTGAAAGTTGAGGTTAAAATGGGTTAAGTGATTGCCGAATCTAATTTAGGGGTGGAGGATTGTGTTCATGTTATATTGGATAGGTAGAGGTTGTAATGAGGTTGAAATTGTTGAATTGTTAGCTTGGTAACTAATGAAGTAATCGGCCATATGGGGTAAAAATGGGATGTTCATTTTAGTTGTTGTTTCATTTTTGTGAGAAATGGGTCAAGTGTTCATGAGATGAAATTGTGTGATTAGATAAATTAAAGGTAATAGTATAGTTGATGAATATATATAGATATACATATTCGGCCATCACTTAGGAGCTTATGTGATGTTGAGTTTAAGCTTTGCATATTCGGCTATATATATATATATACATATACATGTAAGCCCATTCGTGATACTACCTTAGGACTATGTATATATAACCGACAAAAGAATGGGAAAAACTAGCAAGGGTGAATGCCGAATGAGCTATAGGAGGTGTGGATGACTTTTATGCATGTGGGTGTGTGTGTATGCCATTTAGTTGGTGACATTCGGCATTTCTTAATTAACATTAGAGATGAGTGAATGAAATCGGCATGTGTATTTGTGAAAATGCCGAATGTGAACTTGGATAATATTGAGTAATGTATGTGCTTTAAAATGATGGAATGGAGTGGATGCTTTAAATGTGTTATGAACAATTATAAGTTAAATTAAGGTTTGCTAAATTACCATTGTCATTGCCGAATATACAAACATACATATGCATGTGTAATTGAAGTATGAATGTTTAGCAAGATGGTTAAACTAGTTAATTTATCGATTTAGCTCAAGAAGCTAAAGGTGGAGAGGCAAGCAAGGGCAAAGAAAAGATCATCGAGTAACCGAGTTGGAACCGTCTTACCCAACACAAGGTAAGTCATTAAGCATATAGTTGGTATTAATTCAAATGGTCATAACGTTTATGTAATGATGCTGAATGGAATGAATAAATATATATATATATGCATGTACGTATGTGATGATGAAAGTGTTGAATGAAAAGAAAAGAGGTGAGATGTATTGAGTTGTTGATCTCGGCACTAAATGTGCGGGTATAAACATTTATGACCATGAGATTTGCGCTACGTGTGCGGGTTTAAATTGTGCAGCACTAAGTGTGCGAATTGACCATGTAGCACTAAGTGTGCGAGTTTGACTATGTAGCACTAAGTGTGCGAGTTGACTATGTAGCACTAAGTGTGCGAGTTTGATTATGTAGCACTAAGTGTGCGAGTTGATTATATAGCACTGAGTGTGCGGACTTAATATATATTCTTGAATTATTATGGACACTAAGTGTGCGACACTATTGAGTCGATCACGGACAGCGGATCGGGTAAGTATCTTGAGTTCATGGCTAATAGGTGCTATGTTTATATTTGGAGTTGAGCTTGGTAAGTTGAACCTATGTGACAAATATACTTGAAGTCACGTACATAAAATTTATCGTGGAATGGGTGAAAGGCCGTTTAGTTGTATGGTTGTAACGAAAATAAAATGATTTATGAAAATGCCTTGAATATTCTATTGATGAGTATATGGAATGTGAATACATGATTTGGTATGAGATTGAACCGATAGGTCGGAGGAACTATGGTATGGTTCGGTATGGATGGAGTAACTAGCCTCGTTCCGTTTTGTTTCCTCTTGTGATAATGTTATTAATGGATGGTAGTGTATTGCTTATGACTTACTGAGTTATAAACTCACTCGGTGTTTCCTTGTCACCTATTCTAGGTTTCTTGGACTCGTCTCTTTTTGCGTGGTCGGGCCGTCATCGAAGTCATCACACCGGATAGCAAGTTTTGGTACTTCCTTCTTAGTTGGCTTAGGAGAACATTTCGGCATGTATAGGCTATTATGTTGTGTTTGAACTTTGGTATGTAATCTTTTAGCCATGCGAAAATGGCATAAATGTTCGGTTGGGTTTGGATTCATAACGTTAGGTCGCAAATCTTGATAATTCGACCTTTTTATGCCATACGTCACGGTTGATTATTTTGGTGTTAAAATTCATGACATGGCAATAGTGTAGTAGGGGGAAATTTGACAATGATTAGCCTTTGGCATGGTTAGTCATGATCATAATTTGTGATATGCATGATGAATTATTAGTTAGATCAAGGAGTAAACACGAAGTGGGCATAGTTGCTTTAGTAACAGATGCTGGCAGCAGCAGTGACATGAGATTGAAAAATCACTAAAATAGTAGGAGTGGAATTAATTGATGAATAAATTATGTAATCGAAGTTAGATGAGTCTATTTTCATATAGAAGTAACGAAAAGATCATATGGACAGTATGTTAAGAGATAATCAGGTTCTCGTGGGACAGGGCCAGAACGGTTTCTGGATTCCCTGCTCCGACTTTGGAAATTCATTATAAATTAACCAGAGATAATTAGGAGTCATACCATATATGTATAGATTCCTCTCTGAGTCTAGTTTCTATAGAAACAAACGGCATCAGTATGGAAGTTCTGTACAGGGAGATATCCAGGTTGTAATGCTCAAAGGTCAGTGTAGTCAACCCCAGTAACATGGGAGACTTTGACTAATAAACTGTACTAATTGGCCCAACCAAAAATTCTAGAAAAAATATGTAGATGGGAATATGAGTCTAGTTTCAGGGAAAATTCACGGAGCTGGATTTCGAGTTCCAGAGCTCGAGATATGATTTTTAAAGCGACTAGTACGCAGATTGACAGCTTGTCTGGAAAAATTTTAATAAGTGGTTTGAAGTCTGTTAACACCTCGTGTTCGATTCCGGCGACGGTCTCGGGTTCGGGGTGTTACAGAATCTAAAATTGAACTTATGTTTTGCTATTATAAATGTCCGGATGATGAAAAGGCTTCGTTAGCAACACTGGAATTTTTAGATTATGCATTAAGTTGGTGGACTCAACTCGGGGTAAATCATCAGAGGAATTATGAAGGTGAGATTACGACATGGGATGGGTTGAAACAAGTCATGCGTGAGTGATTTATTCCGCCTCATTACTATAGAGAGGTTAAAACAAAGCTTAGACGACTTGTTCAAGGAAGTAACATGGTAGATGAATACTTTAAGGAGATGGAAATGCTCATTTATAGAGCTAATGTGGAGGAGGATGAGGAAACAACTATGGTTCGATTTAATTATGGTTTAAATAGGCCAATAGCTAATACATTAAGGCTACAAACATATATTGATTTAGAAGAAGCCGTTCATAAAGCCATTGAGATCAAGCAACAATTAAAGGAGCAGAGGTTTGGTTCCTTCTCTACTTCACAATATTACAGAGGTAACACTTAAAATTCTAATTTTAAAAGTTTGAAACCACCTTTTGTTGTTAATAAATCTTCTTTGAGTAATGGTAGTAAGCAATCAGGTTGGAAGAAAGGGGCTCCCATTAAAACGCAAGCACCTTCTAAGCAGCCCAATTTAAGCGATTCGAATGTGAAGAGAACTCGTGAGATTGAATGTTTCAAGTGCAAAGGGCATGGTCATTATAGTAGGGAATGCCCTAACACGAGATTACTGCTTATGAAAGATAATGGTGAGTATACTTCCGACTCCAATAAAACAGATCCAGAAATGCCCAAACTTGTGGATGATAGTGATAATGGAGAAGAGTTGGTTGAACCACCAAAAGAAGGGGACTTTGTCGACTTTCAATGCCTTGTAGTCCGCCACACCCTTAACATCCAGATGAGAGATGATGTTGATAACGAAAGGACTAATATTTTCCATTCTCGGTGTTTTATAAAAGGTAACTTATGTTCACTTATTACTGATAATGAGAGTTGTTCGAATGTAGTTTGCAGTTATTTGGTGGATTCCTTAAAGTTACCTTGTATCAAGCACCCTAAGTCATATCACCTTCAGTGGCTTAATGAATGCTCGGAAGATAAAGTTACAAAACAGTCCTTGGTCACTTTTAAGCTTGGGAATTATGAGGATGTGGTATGGTGTGATGTGGTCCCAATGCATGCAGCCCACTTGCTCCTTGGACGGCCTTGGCAATTTGATCGTGATGTTACACACCAAGGTAAGTTCAATAGATACTCCCTTGTGTTTAAAAGCTGAAAATTCACTTTTGCTCATTTAAATCCGAATGATATATATAAAGATCAATTAAAGATGATGAAATTTTGTGAGGGGGTGAGCGAGAAAGGACAAATACTGATACGAGTCACAAAGGCCCAATTCAAGCTCAAGAATGTGATGGGCTCAAATTACCACAAGGCCCAATAACGAGGTCAAAGGCCAGACAAATGCGTTCAAAACTAAATGGAACCATTCAAGAATTTATTAACAAGGCTTTAGATGCGTACACGAAGGAAAAAGAAAATCAAGATTCATTTTCTTGTTTTCAAGAAAATCAAGAAACCGAATCTTGGTCCAATTTTGCTATTTGGAGCAATTTTAAGAATCAAGAAAATCAAGATTTCAAATCTTGGAAATCTTGGTCCAAGAAACCGAATCTTGCAGCTAAGGCACATTGGATCTCCATTACGAGCATCAACGAACCAATTTCGGTAGGAAACGGACTACAAGCCCAAGTTCTTGAAGGCAAGGCCCAAAAAGATGTTCCAAGCCCAATCAAGAAAGTTAAATGAGACTTAGTTGAAAATCAGGCCGAATTGTCAAAGTGGCCCAATTTGTAAAATTTTAATTCTTTAAATACCTAGTTTAATTTTTAGACTTTATGATTAATGCCTATGTAAAAAAAATTCAGCCCAAGCAGCCCATTAAATCCCTTGGCCGAATTTTTCCCTCTAAATTTAATAATTAGGTTTTTTTTAGTTTTCTAATAAGATTAGGAAAATATTTAGAAGGCCTATTAATAGGCTTGGCCGGCCACCTTGTGAAGGTACTTGAGGAATACATTGAAATCAGATTTATTTTGTTGAGTGAAAATTCTCTTTGAGTTTTACAAGAATTTTCTCTTGAGTTTTCTTTAGAAGGAGTTTTAACAATCTTTTTGATTGTGGGAGCCATCTTCAGCCTTCTTCTTGCCATTGTTCTTCATTGGAGGGGAGATTAGAGCCGTTTGAGGGAGTTGTGAAATCTTTCTTGATTTCAAGGCTTCTTAGGACGTTAGCTTTATTTTTTTCTTGTTGTTCAATCTTTTAATTTTCTGATTGTGTCGATTTCATTATCTAACTTGTTTAAACTCTCTTGTTGCGTCTCCAGCCCTATTCAACCTTCAAGAATCTGTTCGACATCAACCTTAGACAACAAGAAACGTTTTGATTTCACAAAGCCCCTCTTTATTGCCGTCCAAACCCTAGATCTAGTAGATTTCGTGATCTGCTGAGTTTTTTTTGAAATTAACTTGCTATTTTGTGTTCGTCTTTTCAGATTCAGCTGTTTGGAACCTATCTTGAATTCAATTTCATGTTCTTGGCTTCCAAGATTAGCTATTCATAAGTGTCTTTAATTCTTGGCTGATCTTTTATTGATTTGGGTATTTTCGTTTCAGATCTAATTGATTCTAAGCCGAATTTTCTGTTTCATTTCAGATCTAAGCGTCTAAAGCTTTTGTAGGATTTTCCTGTGACTTGACAAGTCGATCTTGGTCCGCGCACAACCCTCTATCAAATGCAAAAGACAGAGAGAAAAGAGGCTAGTAGTGGAAAAAGTCAAAATTTAAATGGCCCAAAGGTGAGTGAATCCGCAAGGGTAAAACTAAAGTGAAAATTTTGATGGCAGCAAAAAAAGATGTGCGGAGAGCTCTACTCAATAAACAGCCTTGTATCCTTGTGAGGTTTAGGCAAAACTATTTATCCTTATCTAACATTAATGAAAATTTGCCTAGTGTGTTTCAATGTCTTTTGCAGGATTATGAGGATGTTTTTAGTGAGGCCCCTAAAGGTTTACCACCTTTACGTGGGATAGAACATCAAATTGATTTAGTACCTAGAGCTTCAATACCAAATCGACCAGCCTATCGAAGCAATCCCGAGGAGAGAAAGGAATTGCAAAGGCAAGTTGAGGAGTTACTAGACAAAGGGTATATTCGTGAGAGCCTAAGCCCCTGTGCCGTCCCTGTCTTATTGGTACCTAAGAAAGATGGTACGTATAGAATGAGTGTTGATTTTCATCCAATCAACAAAATAATGGTAAAGTATAGACATCCAATTACATGGTTCAAATACATTTACTAAAATTGATTTAAAAAGCAGTTATCATTAAATTCGAATGAGGGAAGGAGATGAATGGACAATAGCCTTTAAAACAAAATTTGTATTGTATGAATGGTTAGTTATGCCTTTCGGCCTTACTCATGCACCTATTACATTTATGAGATTAATGAATCACGTTTTAAGGCTTAACTTTGGTAAATTTGTAGTAGTTTACTTTGATGACATTTTAATTTACTCAAAAACATTAGATGATCATGTTTTCCATGTTAGAATCATTTTAGACATTCTAAGAGCTAAAAAATTATTTTCCAACCTTGATAAATGCACATTTTTTTGTGATACGCTAATATTTTTAGGTTTCATAGTTAGTGCTCAAGGTATTCATGTCGATGAGGACAAAGTTAAGGCAATCAAGGATTGGCCAACTCCTAAATCAATAACAGAGGTGAGATCTTTCCATGGTTTAGCTAGCTTTTGTAGACGATTTGTGAAAGATTTCTCCACTATTGCTGCCCCATTAACAGAGGTTATTAAAAAATCCGTGGGTTTCAAATTGGGTGAAACTCAAGAAAAGGCATTTCAAACCCTAAAAGCTAAGTTATGTTCTACTCCTCTTCTTAAATTACCTGATTTTACTAACACTTTTGAACTTGAGTGTGATGCTTCAGGGATTGGCATTGGCGTCGTTTTAATGCAAGATAAGCAACTAATTGCTTATTTTAGTGAAAAGTTGAATGGTGCACAGTTAAATTACTCAACTTATGATAAAGAACTTTTGGCATTGGTTCGTGCACTTCAAGTATGGCAACATTACTTACTGCCTAATGAATTTGTAATACATACAGATCATGAATCCATTAAATGGTTAAAGGGACAAGGTAAGTTAAGTAAACAGCATGCCCGATGGGTGGAATTCATTGAAACATTCCCTTATGTGATAAAATATAAAACAGGTAAAGATAATGTAGTTGCGGATGCTTTGTCTAGACGATATGCTTTAATAACTACATTGCATGCTAAGGTATTAGGGTTTGAACATATTAAGGAGTTATATAATGATGATGTTGATTTTGGCCATATTTATAGTAATTGTGGAAGTACTACTTTTGAGAAGTTTTACCCTGTATATGGATTTCTTTTTCGTATAAACAGGTTGTGCATACCAAAGTGTTCCATGCGAGGCTTATTGATTCAGGAGGCCCATAGTGGGGGTTTAATGGGACATTTTGGAGTGACCAAAACACTAGACATCCTGCAAGAACACTTCATTGGCCACATATGAAGAAGGATGTCGAAAAGGTATGTTCTACGTGAATTACATGTAAACAAGCAAAATCTAAGGTAATGCCTCATGGCCTTTATACTCCTTTACCAATTCCTACTTCACCATGGGTAGACTTATCCATGGATTTTATTCTAGGTTTGCCACGAACTAAGAAAGGAAGAGAGAGTGTATTTGTTGTTGTTGACAGGATTTTCAAGATGGCACATTTTATTCCTTGTCACAAAACAAATGATGCTACACATGTGGCAGACTTATTTTTTAAAGAGGTGGTAAGACTTCATGGCATCCCTAAAACAATTGTTTTCGACAGAGACGTCAAATTCCTTAGCCACTTTTGGAACATATTGTGGGGTAAGCTTGGTACGAAATTACTGTATTCAACTACATGTCACCCCCAAACTGATGGCCAAACTGAGGTAGTTAATCGAATTTTAGGAGCCTTATTACGATCTGTTGTGGGAATGAACATTAAAAATTGGGAAGAGTGTTTTTCATTTGTTGAATTTGCATATAATAGATATATTCATTCTACAACTGGCTATTCTCCATTTGAACTTGTTTATGGTTTTAACCCATTAACAGTACTTGATCTTGTGCTATTACCACTAGAACATATTGTTAATTTAGATGGCGAACAGAAAGCTGAGTTGGTGAAATCCTTACACGAGAAGGCTAGACAACGAATAGCCAAAACAAATGACATCAACACCAACAAAGCAAACAGCGCAAATGGGTTGTCCTTGAACCTGGAGATTGGGTTTGGTTCCATATGAGGAAAGAACAATTTCCTACTAAAAGAAAGACCAAGTTGGACCAAAGAGGCGATCGGCCTTTCCAAGTACTCGAATGGATCAATGATAATGCATACAAAATTGATCTACCTGGTGAGTATAATGTAAGTTCTACTTTTCAATGTGGCTGACTTATCTCCATTTGATTTTTCAGATTTGAGGACAAATCTTTTTGAGGAAGGGGGGAATGATACGAGTCACAAAGGCCCAACTCAAGCTCAAGAAAGTGATGGGCTCAAATTACCACAAGGCCCAATAACGAGGTCAAAGGCCAGGCAAATGCGTACGAAAGTAAGTGGAATCATTCAAGACTTCATTAGCAAGGCCTTAGATGCGTATTCAAAGGAAAAAGAAAATCAAGATTAACTTTCTTGTTTTCAAGAAAATCAAGAAACTGAATCTTGGTCCAATCTTGCTATTTTGAGCGATTTCAAGAATCAAGAAAATCAAGATTTGAAATCTTGGAAATCTTGGCCCAAGAAACCGAATCTTGTAGCTAAGGCGTATTGGATCTCAGTTACAAACATCAACGAACTAATTTTGGGAGAGAACAGATCACAAGCCCAGGTTCGGCCCAATAGGATGTTCCAAGCCCAATGAAGAAGTTCAAACTAGACTTAGTTGAAAATTAGGCCAAATTGTCAAAGTGGCCCAGTTTGTTAAGTTTTAATTCTTTAAATACTTCGTTTAATTTTTAGACTTTATGAATTATATTCTATGTAAACATTCAGCCCAAGAGGCCCATTTAAAATCCTTGGTCAAATTTTCCTTTAAAAAATCAAACAATTAGGTTTTTTTCTTAGTTTTTCTAATAGGGTTAGGAAAGTAGTAGTAGGCCTCTATATGTAAGGCTTGGCCGGCCACCCACACACAACACATTGAAGTCAGTTTTTATTGAGTGACAAATTCTCTTTGAGTTTTCTCCAAGAATTCTCTCTTGAGTTTTCTTTAGAAGTAGTTTTAACAATCTTTTGATTGTGGGAGCCATCTTCAGCCTTCTTCTTGCCGTGTTCTACATTGGAAGGGAGATTAGAGCCGTTTCAAGAGAGTTGTGAAATCTTTCGGGATTTCAAGGCTTCTTAAGACTTTTCTTTATTTTTCTTGCTGTTTATTCCTCTTTAAATTTTCTTCGTGTGCTGATTTATTGATTAACTTGTTTTAATCTCTTTGTTGCATTTCCAACCATTAGACTCTTCAAGAATCTGATCGGCACTCTTCTTGGCAACAAGAAATGTTTCTTAGTCATCCTTTTCCATTGATCTTGCTGTTCAATCATCCTAATTCTGATTCAATTCGTTTTGCTGAACTTTTGAGTTTAATTTGCTATTTTTGGTGTTATTCTTTTCAGATTCGGTTTGGGGAAGTCCACAACATTCTTGGGCATCAAGAATCATTCTTGATTCATAATTTCCCTTTTTCTTGCCGCACAAACCCTAACTCTACTTCAATTTGATTTTTGTGATATGTTGAGATTGATTTGTTTCTGTTTCATGTTTACTTGTTAGATTCGACTGTTTGGAATCTCTCTTGAAGTTCAATTTCGTGTTCTTGACTCTTAAGAATAGCTATCAATAAGTGTTTTTGATTCTTGGCTGGTTCTTTATTGTTTTGGGGTGTTTGTTTACAGATCTGATTAACTTTCTATTTTCATTTCAGATCCAAGTGTCTAAAGCTTTCATAGGGATTTTTCTCGTGACTTGGCAACTCGATCTTGGTCTGCGCACAACCCTCTATCAGATACGTACCATCTTTCTTAAGTACCAATAAGACAGGAATGACACAAGGGCTTAAGCTTTCACGAATGTACCCTTTGTCTAATAAATCCTCAACTTGCATTTGCAATTCCTTTGTCTCCTCGGGATTGCTTCTATAGGCTGGTCGATTTGGTATTGAAGTTGTCGGTACTAAGTCAATTTGGTGTTCTATCCCACGTAAAGGTGGTAAACCTTTAGGAGCCCCACTAAAAATATCCTCATAATCCTGCAAAAGACATTGAAACACACTAGGCAAATTTTCGTTAATGTTAGATAGAGATAAATAGTTTTGCCTAAACCTCACAAGGATACAAGGCTGTTTATTGAGTAGGGCTCTCCGCACATCTTTTCTTGTTGCAACTAAAATTTTAACTCTAGTTTTACAACTTGCGGATTCACTCACCTTTGGGCCATTTAAATTTTGACTTTTTTCACTACTAGCCTCTTTTCTCTCTGTCTTTTTTATTTGTCCTTTCTCCCTTACCCCCTCACAAAATTTCATCATTTTCAATTGATCTTTATATAAATCATTGGGATTTAAAGGAGCAAAAGTGAATTTTCGACCTTTAAACACAAGAGAGTATCTATTGAGATTACGTTGGTGTGTAACATCACGATCAAATTACCAAGGCCATCCAAGGAGCAAGTGTCCCGCATGCATTGGGACCACATCACACCATACCTCATCCTCGTAATTCCTGAGCTTAAAAGTGATCAAGGATTGTTTCGTAACTTTAACTTCCGGGCATTCATTAAGCCACTGAAGGTGATACGGCTTTGGGTGCTTGGTACAAGGTAACTTTAAGGAATCCATCAAATAACTGCTAACTAACAACTCCCACTATGATGCGAACTGGCTCGAGGATGTGAGTCGAGTCGTTGATGTGCCCGATCGTTAAAATGAGAAGTATCGTTTGGTTTAGAACAAAGGGTTTAAATTCGGCTAAGTGTGCTATTTAAGTTCCAAAATAGGTTCAAATGGCTAAGTAAGATATGTAATGGATTCGGTTAAGCAAAAAGACTAAGGTGATATGGAGATGGAAATGTGAATGGCTCGATTGGCTTTAAGGTCAAGAAAGAACCAGTACTAAAATGGAGTACTAACTCAAATCTTATAAGACACTTAAAGGTGATGGAAAAGGACTTTGACCCGCTAACTATAAGGAGTTAGGAACTAAAAGTATCAATTGGTTGAACGCCACACTCGGGATTGAGTGATAAGTTCGAAGAAATAAGAAAGACGCCACTAGCAAGCTAGATAAGTCTCTTGAGTCTAAAACGAAATAAGAGAGTAGAAAAACTCACAAAATGTATAAACATTAATCAAAGGTTCAAAAGTTCTTTCCAAAAATGAAATAGCGAACTATTTATAGGCTAAATAACTAAGATAGCTGAATAGACAAATGGTAGCTAAATGGACAGCTTCTAGATGCCTTAATTCAGTTGGAAAATTAATTAAAGTAAAAAGGAGCTGAATTGCATTAAGTATGGCCGGCCAAATGCTTGAATATCCTTAATGGTGCTGCTAGGTTCAGCCGAATGTACTTAGGAGTTAATGAGCAGCTTAAATTAATTCAATGGTCATGAGGTGTGAACAATTGAGTTTGAAAGGTCTTTTTGAGTATGAAGAATCAGAACCAATCAGCCCTTGGTATGAAAAGAATTAATCTGCTGGTAATGTGGTCTTTAAATCGCGTTGGGCAGCCAAATGAATTTCTTGGAGAATTGAAAGACTTTGCTGAATGAACACTTAGGAAATACCAATGGTCAGCCCATGCACCCTTGCCGTCCAAAGTAAATGAACCTCTTAATTGCAGCAGCCCATTCTCTTTAATGCCGTCCCATGTCATGGAAACATATTAAATTCGGCAGCAGCATCCTCTTTAATGCATTCCATGCATGTTTTCTTCAGCAGCTCATTAAATGGACGTCCCTTGCATGTGGAACAGCCCCTTTAATACTTGTCTTTGCTGCACATTTAATCCAAACAGCATGCTTCCTGTAATGCCGTCCAAGGGAGTGTACCTGCAGACAACAATTAAATTTTGTCATTGCATATTAATGTCTGCTCATTAAAAATCAACATCTAAGACAAATTAAATCCTGCACATTAATTCGGCTAGAACATATTAAATTTATGTAATAGCTTAAGACACATTAAACATTTGCAATAATTTGAACATATTAATACTTAAATTAAGATGTCCAGTTTCAGACATATTAAAGTAACTTAATTTATTGGAGCTATCATTTAACTAATTAACTAACTTCATAAATTTATTCCAGCAATTTTAAAACCGAATAAAATAAAAGATGGAAATGAGCTCATTGAGCTGGAAACAAGCTGAAAGCATATTAGTTCTACTCGTAGGGAATTGCAAGCAACGTGAAGGGTACGAATCCAAGAACGAGCTTGGGCGTGGTCGTATCATCCCCTCCCTCTTTAAGGTTATTTGTTCTCAAATCGGGCCACTTGCTCGAAAAAAAATCTTCAAGATTCTGAGAGCCACAAATTGCTCGGAACGAAAAAAGCTTATTCCCATGCCCTCCCTCTTTAAGAGGGTACCACCTCACATTGTCACCTATAAAAGAATAAAACAAATTAGTGATACGATGAAGGTTAACACAAAGGAACTTTCTAAGATTTAATTCATAATTTGAACAAATAAACCAATACCGAGATCAAAAAATAGAAATTGTTCTTACCTTTTTTCTTCGATGGAAACAAACCTAAATCACAAGGCATTTGATAGCTATGGTTTTGGAATTCAACTTCCCATGGTTCGATTACCTTAGACAATGATATAAAATGATGTGCACCGAGGTCAAAGACAAAGTATTCTCTTGCCATGTCAATTTGATGTAACAATTTCAAGATTGGCATCATAGAAAGGAAACGATGTAATCTTAAGTCATTTTCATGCAAAACATGTTCAAACCTTTTAAACCACAACATGGAGCAATTTCTAGAATCATAAATCAAATTTTGACTTTGCAAGCCAACGATATTCACATGCTTTGTTCTCAAACAGAATAAAGATAAAAGTCAAAGCAAATAGAAGGGGTGAACACATTGATTTAAAATAAAAATTTGATACTCACCTTCACTTGACGTCAACTTAGGAATACATGCTCCGGGTTTAAAAACATGATTTTGATTGGCTGTTCCGTACCGCAACAAAAACTTCACTTTCACCAAGATAGCACACATGCCAAATAAAGAGGATGTAGGCAAAAATAAATTCAAACAATCAGACTTCTTGATTCTCTTTTGAACTGACATGTAGAGACATGAATATATCACACAAGAATTTAAAGATGTTTTAGGAATAACACAATCAAATAGATTAATTGTCTTACACGAAAACCTTTTACCAAATTCGTTAAACAAAGAAAATGTGAACATATTAACATTTGAACAGCCGTATATCTCAAATTTCACTCGATCAAACTTACACAAACATGTGGAATTTACACAACAAAGAAGAAACGTCTCACCACCATCACAAACAATCGAACTAGGAATTTTACATGGCAACTTTTTAACACATAAGTTCGAAAGTTGTTTGTACTGATTTATACTTACTTCATCAACACACTTGTCAATGCGATAATTTTCATTAGAGAAACTCATCTTGCCATCTTTTAAAACAGGTGTGTCAACATTAAACAAAGAATGGCAGTTAACCATATCAGCTATATTATCACAAACATTCATGTAGGATGGCAGAGACTTAAACGTCATAGAATCCTCACCTTGCTTACCTTTAAGTGCTGCTGGACTAGGGTCGTCTATGATCTTACCTTTCTCGATCAACTTGAACTGCTTCTCATCAGGAAAATATTGTAGTTTAAACTTGTCAATTGATTCCTTGGAAACCTGGAAAGAAGAAAATTTACGCGGCAAACTTGTAAATGGGTTAGTTAGGACATTCCTCACTTTTGCTCGATTGCTTTCTCCTTTTTCACTCATCTCTTTTTCAAACCCTCTCTCTTTTTCCATGACACTTATTTCTTTTACACTCTCGTTTCTTTCTTCAATCTCACTCTCTTTTTCGATTTCTTGTTCTTTTTCTTTCATTTCTTTTTTTTTGTCTCTCGATTTCATTCCATATACGCTCATTTTCTCTCATTAACATTTCTTGTCTTTCTTTTCTTCTTATTTTTTTTCTTTTTGCCTTGCTCTTTCATTATAGGATGGAGATGCTACAAATGAATCAGCATGAAATGCCTCTCATTGGGTATGTTTGGAATGACTTTCATACAAAAATTGATCACCTCTTCGAGATTGATTCTTGGTGGACAACTACCTTGGTGCATACGAAAGACTACTTGTGATTTCTCATTCGTCACCTCGAAAAGCTTCAAACTCAAAACTTGCTTTGCCTTATCTTGAATTTCTTGTTGAATAGGAATCATGATATGAACATGATGCAATCCCGGCTCCGTTGAGTGATCCGAGTCATTTATTTGTTCGATCGTCTAACAAGAAGTATCATTCGATTTTGTTGTTTGGTTTGGAAAGATGGATAAGTAAGGAGCAAATTAAAAATGATAGGTTCAAGTGGCAAAGTTTAGATGACAAAGGCTTGATGGTCAAACAAACAAAGAAATAAAATGCTACGGAAATGGAATAGAATGAATTGGCTTAAGGTCGAAATTGAACCAACACAATAATGCGTGTTCACCCAGGGTTTATAAGACACTTAAGGTGGAATTTGTGATGGTTTGGGACCTTGACCCATTACCTAGGAAGGTAAGAACCAGAGGTATAAGTTTGGGTGAACACGACACTCAATTCGAGTGATAAGTTCAGAAAATAGACTAAGTTTGACGCCACTGACAACAGATAAGCCAAGCTAAGTCCTTGAACGAAATTTAAAATAAAATTCTCACCAAATAACTCAATATGATTTAAAAGTATCAAAAGTTTGAAAAACATCTTATGAGCTTCATATTTATAGCCCAAACACATGACCAGCCAAATAGAAAACTAAGTACATGAATAGTCAAATGTATTCAACTTTAATGAGCTGAATCTTCCTTGAAATTTCCAGGTAGCATCCTTGTCCATGTAGAACGTGAATGGTCAGCTTATAGAGGCCTTGGATTCAGCTAATAATACCAAAATGTTAAATAAGTTGAATGGAGTTTGCAAGGTTCAGCTAATGTGCATATGGAGTTGAATTAAAGCATGAATGTGTTTAAGGAGCTGAATGGAGGAATGCATGTATTTAGGGAGCTGAATGGCGAAGCTAGATTCGTCCAATGTATTTAGATGAAATAAAGAGATATTTTGGTCAGCTGAATAAACTTGGGATTTAAATGTCTAGCTTGAGGAATCTTGAAGGCAGCTATCTCTTGGCCAAATAGGCACTTAAAAGAACTTAATCATCATTCATGCATGAGTGTCGTCCATTGTATGTACCTGGAACAAATTAAAAACAACAAATTAAATGAGTTTAAAACTTATTAAAATTTAGTAGCATCTGAACTCATTTAATTTAGCTCATAAATTCGGCCAAAGCTAAGACAAATTAAATGAAATTAAAAATCTGTAAACATTTATATTATTTACTAACTAACATGCATTAAACATAAAATGTGACACATTTAACACAAATAATTAAGATGTCCAGATTTTGACAAATTAAATACTCAACATTTAATTAAGCTGAATTAACTAATTAAACTAACTTAATTAATTTATTCCAGCAACTATGTAAAGCATAAATTAAAATAAATCAAAGTTCAAGCTCAACAAGCTAGAGTCAAGTCGAATAAAGCTCCATTGAGCTGGAACAAACTAGACTAGCTTGCGAAAGTTTGCGAAGGACGCTTGATGAGTTGAACCAAGGATGCTCCCAGGGCGTGGTCGTATCATCCCCCCTTCTTCGAAGCGACTTGTCCTCAAGTCGAGCCTCTTGTCCCTCATAAAAGGTTTGTCCTTATACAACCTTTTACGGTAGCATGGAATGAATAGGCTCACAAAATCCTAGAAAGAAATCATCACTTGACAAGAAGAGACATGATCAATGTCATAGGGAATAGATCTAACAAAATGATGAGTTAAAAATATTAAAACCCATTTCAACCATTTGTTACATGCTTGAGCAAATGAACAACTGCCGAGTTCAAAGTAGTCGACAAACCTTACCTTTTCAAATGGAATCTCCTTGTTCGACCACAATGAACATTTAGAAGTCAATTCAAAAATCATAAGGAAATTGATCAAATGAACACTTACTCCATATCTCACTCTATTCAGTTGAATCAAACACACAAAATTCTTACAACCAAATGGGTTTGTTATATCATCATCAAACAAAGTATCACCAAAAAAATGGGTTAAAAGAAATGTACTCACAAGTATGTTAAAACGTTCATTTGCCTCGAACCTCTTCTAAATTTCTTTGTTCAAGCGAAGTAAGCTTTCACAGCAATTCAACGAACACACATACACACATTTTGAACATTATCAGGTAAAATATAAAAAAACCATTAGATTTATGCTCTTGTTCGATTGAAACTTGTAGTGGACATTTGCCTATCGATTCACCAAAAAATTTAACAACAAGAATAGTCTTACCAAAAATTTTCAAAAGAAATATAAACACCATCAATTTGATCCTTTCATTACAAACAAGTGAATGGAAATCTCGCACAATTAACCCTTACAATGGAAATTGAACAATTGGTTCTTCCAAAATTGCATTATCGGCATCACTCAAAACAGATAAATCACTTTTAAATAAAGCTGAATAGTTAAACACATCATGATTTAAATAATTTGCAAAAACCAATTCTTCAACGAGATGTTTATTACCAATCGAATAGGGTAGAAAGATTTTAAAATTCTCATATGTCATACCTTGTTTACCTCGAAGAATGGAAAAACAAGGATCATTTTTACCTTCATCGATCATCATAAATCTTCTCTCCTTGGACTTGTAATGCAATCGAAGCTCCTTAGTGGAATTAACCTGAAATGATGGGAAAATACAAAGACAATGAGCTTGTTGGTTAGTGAAAACACCTTTCTTTTTCCCACTCATTTGTTTTTCACTTTCTTTTCCCTTGCTCTTTTTTTCCCACAATCTCGATTCTTTTCTCTCAATCTCTCTTCTTTCTTTTCTTTTGAATCATTGTTCTTTTCTTTTTCACTCTCTTTCAATTCCTTTTTCTTTTCTTTTAAACTCTCCATGGATTGTTTTATTCTTTGTTGATCTTTCCACACTTGTTGTGGGGGCAATGGGGCCAAAGTGATGTTTTTGCCTTTATACTTGAACGAATATTGGTTAGAGAACCCATCATGTTGGACTCGCTGATCAAACTGCCACGGCCTTCCAAGTAGTAAGTGGTCCGCATGCATGGATACAACGTTGCACAAAATCTCGTCTTGGTAACTTCTAATTGAAAATAGAATCAATGCTTGTTTGGTCACTTTAAGTTCGACTCCTTCGTTGAGCCATTGCAACTTGTAAGGACTTGGATGCTTAAGAGTTGGCAAACACAACTTCTCAATCATAAGTGTGCTTGCAACATTTGTGCAACTCCCGCCATCAATTACAATGCTGCACACTTTTCCTAATACATAACAGTGAGTATGAAATAGATTTTCTCGTTGAGGCTCACTTACAGAGTTTTACGCATTGAGGCTTCGTTTGACAACGAGCATCTCACCCTCAACAGCAAACTCTGTTTCTTCTTCATTTTCAGATATATGTTTAACTTCATCTTCGTTTTTGTCCACTTCATCCTCCGATTCAATTTCACCATTGGGAAGCATAATCATTGTGTTACGGTTTGGGCATTGGCTTGCTATGTGCCCTCTCCCTTGGCACTTAAAACACTTAATATCGCAAGATCGATTTTGAACATTTTCAATGGCTTTACCTTTACTAGATTCAGCCATAGGCTTGATAGACTTCACAGGCACCCAAGGTTCTTTCACATGATTTTCGAAGGAACTCTTGCTTGAACCTTGGTTTCACTTGGGTGCACTCGAAGTTGGATACCCAACAACAACACCTTTCTTTTTGAGTTGCTTCTCGACTTTGATCGCCATATGCACCATGTCGACGATCTCCACGTAGTGTTGCAACTCTACGATGTTGGCTATTTTGCGGTTAAGTTCGGCCAAGAATCAAGCCATAGTTGCCTCTCGATCTTCCTCCACATCCGCTCGACTCATGGCAACTTCCATTTCCTTGAAGTAATCCTCCACGCTTCTCGTCCCTTGTGTAAGATTTGGGAGTTTTTGGTACAACTCCTGGTAGTAGTACGAAGGGATGAATCATCGTCGCATTACAGCCTTCTTCTCAGACCATGTTTGGATAGGACGCTCATCATTTCGTCTTCCACTAGTCGTAAGTTGGTCCCACCAAATCATTGCGTAGTCAGAGAACTCGATATCGGCCAACTTAACTTTCTTGGCCTTAGAATAATTATGATATTCAAATATGAGCTCAATCTTTTTCTCCTACTCGAGGTAAGCTTCAGGATCCGATCGGCCTTGGAATGAAGGAATTGATAACTTAATACTTTTAAGGCCATCATCTAACCTCTCTCAGACTCGTTGGCCTCATTTACGTGGATCTCTCCTTCGGACACTCACAATTGACCCTTGATCACTTTCGGCTTCACTTGGGTCATAGAGATTGTCTTGGTTGATTTTCGATTGACCTCATTCTCTTCGTAGTCCTTGGGGAGTTCGTTCTCGTTGAGTCCTCTCCTCGACTCGTTCCAATCACTTGTTGAATGATTCCATCTTGTTCCTGAGCATGCGTTGGAATTCCTGCAACATCGCTTGTTGAGCCAAATCTGGCACAACACCCCATCCGGGTGCAATGTTTCAGATTGGTTGTCTTCCACCTCCATCCACCATGTTTTGTTTAGAACTTTGAGACATGAAATAGTAAACCTCACAACAAAACCTCACAATTCTCTCGAAAAGAAAAAGTTGGCGTCACTCACACTCGTGTTTGCGCTCGTTTTTTCCGGCTTTTACCTCCACTCTAATGCGCTCACACACTCGTGCCTTTTTCTACTCAATTTCCTCTCGTGATTTCGTAGAAAGACTTGTTTAGGCTTAATCGAAGTCTAGGGGTCGGCTTCAAATGGTTTTTAAAGGGAAGTGATGTTGTCGTGAAAGGTTGGCTGAAAGAAATATATGGGTTTTCAGAGTGTGGCGTGAAAGGTAGAGGAGTGTAAATAATAAGAAATTGTGGATCGAAACTTTAAAGGTTAAATACAAACTTTCTCTCTTTTTTTCTTTTTTTTTACATACTTCGAAATTTTTTTTCAACTTCAAATACGAATCCAAATGAAAATAAAGAACTTCAATCCACGACTTTTTTTTCTTTTTTGTTTTTTATTTTTTTTGAATTTTTTACAAACTTACTTCGAAAGTGCTAAGAACGTTCGTACTCCTCGTTTTTGCTAGCTCTGATACCAAATGATGCGATCCCGGCTCTGTTGAGTGATCCGAGTCATTTATATGTTCGATCGTCTAACAAGAAGTATCGTTCGATTTTGTTGTTTGGTTTGGAAAGATGGATAAGTAAGGAACAAATTAACAATGATAGGTTCAAGTGGGAAAGTTTAGATGACAAAGGCTTGATGGTCAAACAAACAAAGAAATAAAATGCTACGGAAATGGAATAGAATGAATCGGCTTAAGGTCAAAACTGAACCAACACTCTAATGAGTGTTGATCCGGGTTTTATGATGGTTTGGGACCTTGACCCGTTACCTAGGAAGGTAAGAACCAGAGGTATAAGATTGGGTGAACGCCAAACTCAATTCGAGTGATAAGTTCAGAAAACAGACTAAGTTTGACGCCACTGACAATAGATAAGCCAAGCTAAGTTCTTGAACGAAATTTGAGAGAAAATTCTGACCAAATAACTCAATATGATTTAAAAGTATCAAAAGTCTGAAAGACATCTTATGAGCTTCATATTTATAGCCCAAACACATGACCAGCCGAATAGATAACTAAGTACATGAATAGTCAAATGTATTCAACTTTAATGAGCTGAATCTTCCTTGAAATTTCCAGGTGGCATCCTTGTGTATGTAGAACATGAATGGTCAGCTTCTAAAGGCCTTAGATTCAGCTAATAATACCAAAATGTTAAATAAGCTGAATGGAGTTTGCAAGGTTCAGCTAATGTGCATATGGAGCTGAATTAAAGCATGAATGTGTTTAAGGAGCTGAATGGAGGCATGCATGTATTTAGGGAGCTGAATGGGGAAGCTAGATCCGTCCAATGTATTTAGATGCAATAAAGAGCTGTTTTGGTCAGCTGAATAAACTTGGAATTTAAATGTCCAGCTTGGGAAATCTTGAAGGCAGCTAACTCTTAGCCGAATAGGCACTTAAAAGAACTCAATCATCATTCATGCATGAGTGCCGTCCATTGTATGTACCTGGAACAAATTAAAAACGACAAATTAATTGAGTTTAAAACTTATTAAAATTTAGCAGCATCTGAACTCATTTAATTTAGCTCATAAATTCGGCCAAAGCTAAGACAAATTAAATGAAATTAAAAATTTGTAAACATTTATATTATTTATTAACTAACACGCATTAAACATAAAATGTGACACATTTAACACAAATAATTAAGATGTCCAGATTTTGACAAATTAAATACTCAACATTGAATTAAGCTGAATTAACTAATTAAACTAACTTAATTAATTTATTCCAGTAACTATGTAAAGCATAAATTAAAATAAATCAAAGTTCAAGCTCAACGAGCTATAGTCAACTCGAATAAACCTATATTGAGTTGGAACAAACTAGACTAGCTTGCAAAAGTTTGCGAAGGACGCCTGATGAGCTGAACCAAGGATGTTCCCGGGGCGTGGTCGTATCAGAATCTCTTCTTAACAAATCGTTGGATGTTTGTCTCCGCGATGATCTTGACTTCGTCTTTTGACTTGGAGACAATCGTTCCCGTTGGTCTCTTTCCTCCAACCGGTCCAATCATTCATGCAGGCTTAGAAACTCAGATCTCACAATTCTACGCATTTCATTCATCACATATTGAAAATCTGATTCTGAAAGCTCTTCTTGAAACATGATTTTATTACCAAAAAAAAGAATAGTGATTAAAACAAAACAAAATTTAAATACCTCACCTCAAAACCTCACGTTTCACTCACAAAGAAGATTGGATGGCACTCCACTCGTGTTTGCACTCGATACTTGGCTTTTACTCGCTCTAATGAACTCTCAACGCTCGTGCCTTCTACTGCTCACTTCACCTCTCGAACTTTGTAATCGACTCATTTAGAATTATAAGCAAGCCTATAGGTCGACTTCAAATGGGTTTACAAAGGTAGTCGATGTAAGGGTGATAGGTAGGCTGATAGAAAAAAAAATTATTTGGTGATCAAGTGTGGCGTGAGAAGGTTGAATGATAGTAGAAGGAATTTGTGGGTTGAAAAACTACTACGACGGTACAAACTTTCGTCACTTCATAGAACTTTGAAATTCAATTGGCAAGAGCTGACCACTTTTTTTTAAATTCGAATTTATTTTCTCCCTTTTTTTTCGATCACAAAATGCCAAATACAAATAGAGAACCTCAATCCACGAAAAATTTTTTTTGGGATTTTTTTAATTTCTTTTTTTCAAATTTTTTCAAATTTTTTTAAACACTTACTCCGGCAACTTCATGAATGTCTGTACTCCTCGATTTTGACTAGCTCTGATACCAAATGATGTGAACTGACTCGGGGATGTGAGTCGAGTCGTTGATGTGCCTGATCGTTAAAATGAGAAGTATCGTTCGGTTTAAAACAAGGGGTTTAAATTCAGTTAAGTGTGCTATTTAAGTTCCAAAATAGGTCCAAATGGCTAAGTAAGATATGTAATGGATTCGGTTAAGCAAAAAGACTAAGGTGATTTGGAGATGGAAATGTGAATGGCTCGATTGGCTTTAAGGTCAAGAAAGAACCAGTACTAAAATGGAGTACTAACCCAAATCTTATAAGACACTTAAAGGTGATGGAAAAGGACTTTGACCCGCTAACTATAACTCGGGATTGAGTGATAAGTTTGAAGAAACAAGGAAGACGCCACTAGCAAGCTAGATAAGTCTCTTGAGTCTAAAACAAAATAAGAGAGTTGAAAAACTCACAAAATGCATAAACATTAATCAAAGGTTCAAAAGTTCTTTCCAAAAACGAAATAGCAAACTATTTATAGGCTAAATAACTAAGATAGCTGAATAGACAAATGGTAGCTAAATGGACAGCTTCTAGATGCCTTAATTCAGTTGGAAAATTAATTAAAGTAAAAAGGAGCTGAATTACATTAAGTATGGCCGGCCAAATGCTTGAATGTCCTTAATGGTGCTGCTAGGTTCTGCTGAATGTACTTAGGAGTTAATGAGCAACTTAAATGACTTCAATGGTCATGAGATGTGAACAATTGAGTTTGAAAGCTCATTTTGAGTATGAAGAATCAGAACCGATTAGCCCTTGGTATGAAAAGAATTAATTTGCTAGTAATGTTGTCTTTAAATCGCGTTGGGCAGCCAAATGAATTTCTTGGAGAATTGAAAGACTTTGCTGAATGAACACTTAGGAAATACCAATGGTCAGCCCATGCATCCTTGCCGTCCAAAGTAAATGAACCTCTTAATTGCAGCAGCCCATTTTCTTTAATGCCGTCCCATGTCATGCAAACATATTAAATTCGGTAGTAGCATCCTCTTTAATGCATTCCATGCATGTTTTCTTCAGCAGCTCATTAAATGGACGTCCCTTGCATGTGGAACTGCCCCTTTAATACTTGTCTTTGCTACACATTTGATACGAGTCACAAAGGCCTTAGATGCGTACACGAAGGAAAAAGAAAATTAAGATTCACTTTCTTGTTTTCAACAAAATCAAGAAACCGAATCTTGGTCCAATTTTGGTTTTTGGAGTGATTTCAAGAATCAAGAAAATCAAGATTTCAAATCTTGGAAATCTTGATCCAAGAAACCAAATCTTGCAGCTAAGGCGCATTGGATCTCAGTTACGAGCATTAACAAGCCAATTTCGGGAGAGAATAGATTACAAGCCCAAGTTCTTAAAGACAAGGCCCAATAAGATGTTCCAAGCTCAATCCAGAAATTTAAATCAGATTTAGTTGAAAATCAGGCC
This sequence comes from Gossypium hirsutum, assembly GCF_007990345.1. Lineage (NCBI taxonomy): Eukaryota > Viridiplantae > Streptophyta > Magnoliopsida > Malvales > Malvaceae > Gossypium > Gossypium hirsutum. The sequence continues at coordinate 43,186,140 of NC_053447.1, forward strand.
AAATTGTCAAAGTGGCCCAATTTGTTAAGTTTTAATTCTTTAAATACCTAGCTTAAATTTTAGACTTCATAAATTAATTTCTATGTAAACATTCAGTCCAAGAGGCCCATTTAAATAGCCTTGGCCGAATTTTCCTTTAATCAAATAATTAGGGTGTTTTTTAGTTTATCCTAATAGTGTTCGGAAAGTAATAGAGGCCTATATATGTAAGGCTTGGTCGGCCACACACATTACATTACACTGGAGGAATACATTGAAATTAGATTTGTTTTGTTGAGTGAAAATTCTCTTTGAGTTCTCTAAGAATTTTCTCTTGGGTTTTCTTTAGAAGGAGTTTTAACAATCTTTTTGATTGTGGGAGCCATCTTCAGCCTTTTTCTTTCCATTGTCCTACATTGGAGGGGAGATTAGAGCCGTTTGAAGGGAGTTGTGAAATCTTTCTCGATTTCAAGGCTTCTTAGGACCTTTCTTTATTTTCTTGCTGTTATTCCTCTTTAAATTTTTCTGATTGTGTCGATCTATTGATTAACTTATTTTACTCTCTTTTGTTATGTTTCCAGCCATTATACTCTTCAAGAATCTGATCGACACCCTTCTTGGCAGGTAGCAAGAAACGTTCCTTAATCATCCTTCTCAATTGATCTTGCCGACCTATCATTCTAAATCTGATTCAATTCGCTTTGCTCGACTTTGAATTTAATTTGCTATTTCATGTTATTCTTTTCAGATTCGACTGTTTGGATTCTCTCTCGAATTCAATTTCGTGTTCTTGGCTTCCAAGAATAGCTATTAATAAGTATTTTGAGTTTTGGCTGATTCTTTATTATTTTGGGGTTTTTATTTCAGATCTGGAATTTTAAGATTTACTTTTTCTGTTTCGTTTCAGATCTAAGCGTCTAAAGCTTTCGTAGGATTTTCCCATGACTTGACAACTCGATCTTGATCCGCGCGCAACCTCTATCATTTGGTATCAGATTTTGGGCATTTTGGGTGTTCTTGGTTGATTTATAAACTGATTTCCAAAATATAGCAGTTTTTACCCAGAAAAATTTTTGGAAAAAAATCATTTGAGTGGGTAAATGTTGTCCAATTGGTCTAAAATTTTATATGCATATTTTTGGCACTCTGATAGAATATAAAAAAATATTTCCCGCAAAAAAATCAGTCAAAAAAGTCAAAAAAATAGAAAAATACGAAATCAAATAAAAATTTAAAAAATATTCAGTGGGTTGATTTTAGTGCTGAAACTTTCCAGATCACATATAAAATATTTAAGGGCATTCCAGTTTAAATTTCGTGATTTTTGGAGATCGGGAACACCTCGAACGAAGTTGTCAAATTACTCCGCAGTTTTTCAGGTTTTTGGGTATCAGCAATTTTTATTGATTCTTAGCTGTAGGATTTCATTTGTTTTGCTTTTATTCTTCCTTTACACTATCTAACACCTTCTTGTTTCTTGTGTTAGTAGGATTTAAAAGTGTGCACAATTCTTCCTCGGTGCAACACAAATCAATTGGTGTCTTGTCACTTTTTTGGATTCCTAGTGCAATTAGGATAATTTGGTAGTTACGGTTCTTACACTTTCTAATTGTTTGATATAGACTCTACTAAAGAACTCACAAGACTGAATTCTACCTCTTTGAGAATTTGATTTTCCTCTTTGAGTGACTAACAGTGAGGTTTGTCAATTTTTTTTGGAATGTTGAGTGTTTGTTTTGTAGGCATTCCAAAAGGAAAAAAATAATATGCATAGAATGGGTTAAGTCGATGATGACCATAATGATGTCCATGAAAAAATTAAAAAGCTCCAACAACAGTTAGACAAATGGGCTGCTGCAATCACACAAACAAATGTCATACTTCAAACATTAAGTGTTACTATCAATGAGATGCGATTGGACCTAGTGGAGAAAAGAGCCCAATGAGGACAACTTAATTCAAGTGAAAGGGCAAAAATGAGAGTGCCAAGAAGACGAACATCCAACAAATATTCGAGAAGAGATTCATATCATGATTCTCATTCAACGAAAAATTCAAGACGATGCAAAGCAAGTTTCGAGCGTAAAGTTTTCCAAATTGCCAAACAAGAAATCACAAGTAATCCTTCGTATGCCCTAAGGAACTCGTCCATTGAGAATCAATTTCGAAAAGGTCATCATTGTTCGTAGACAAGTCAATCTGTACATACCCAATGAGAGTCTTTTCGTTCTGATTCATTTGTAACATCTCTATCTTGTAATGAAAGAAAGATAGAAAAAGAAATCAAAAAAGAAAAAGAGAATGAAAAAGAGAAAAAAGAGATTCAGAGTGAAAAGGAAACAGACAAGAGAATTGAGAGTGAAATCTTTCTCGATTTCAAGGCTTCTTAGGACCTTTCTTTATTTTCTTGATGTTATGCCTCTTTAAATTTTTCTAATTGTGTCGATCTATTGATTAACTTATTTTGACCTCTTTTGTTGTGTTTCCAGCCATTATACTCTTCAAGAATCTGATCGGCACCCTTCTTGGCAGCAAGAAACGTTCCTTAATCATCCTTCTCAATTGATCTTGCCGACCTATCATTCTAAATCTGATTCAATTCGTTTTGCTAGACATTGAATTTAATTTGCTGTTTGATGTTATTCTTTTCAAATTCGACTATTTGGATTCTCTCTTGAATTCAATTTCGTGTTCTTGGCTTCCAAGAATAGCTATTAATAAGTGTTTTGAGTTTTGGCTGATTCTTTATTGTTTTGGGGTTTTTATTTCAGATCTGGAATTTTAAGATTTACTTTTTCTGTTTCGTTTCAGATCTAAGCGTCTAAAGCTTTCGTAGGATTTTCTCGTGACTTGACAACTCGATCTTGGTCCACGCGCAACCGTCTATGAACATTAAATCCAAATAGCATGCCTCCTTTAATGCCGTCCAAGGGAGTGTACCTGCAGACAACAATTAAATTCTGTCATTGCATATTAATGTATGCTCATTAAAAATCAGCATCTAAGACAAATTAAATCATGCACATTAATTTGACTAGAACATATTAAATTTATGTAATAGCTTAAGACACATTAAACATTTGCAATAATTTGAACATATTAATACTTAAATTAAGATGTCCAGTTTCAGACATATTAAAGTAACTTAATTTATTGGAGCTGTCATTTAACTAATTAACTAACTTCATAAATTTATTCCAGCAATTTTAAAAACGCATAAAATAAAAGATGGAAACGAGCTCATTGAGCTGGAAACAAGCTGAAAGCATATTAGTTCAACTCGTAAGGAATTGCAAGCAACGCGAAGGGTACGAATCCAAGAATGAGCTCGGGCGTGGTCGTATCACACTATCAATAATAATTGAACATAAGTTACCTTTTATAAAACACCTAGAATGGAAAATTTTGGTCCTTTGGTTATCCAAATCGTCACTCATTTGGATGTTAAGGGTGTGACGGACTACAAGGCATTGAAAATCGGCAAAGTCCCCTTCTTTTGGTGGTTCAACCAACTCTTTAAATTTATCATAGACATCATTATGGTCATTATTCTCATCATTGACTTGACCAATTCTAGACATCTTTTTTTTTCTTTTGGAATACCTGCAAAACAAACACTCAACACTCTAAAAGGAAAATTAAATTTTCAAAGAGGTAGAATTCAATTTTGTGAGTTCTTTAGTAGAGTCTATATCAATCAATTAGAAAGCATATGAACTGTAACTACCAAAGAATCCTAATATGCACTAGGAGTCCAAAAAATTGACAAGAAACCAATTGATTTGTGTCGCACCGAGAAAGAATTGTGCACACTTTTAAATCCTACTAACACAAGAAACAAGAAGGTGTTAGATAGTGTAAAGGAATAATAAAAGCAAAACAAATGAAAACCTACAGCTAAGAATCAATAAAAATTGTTGATACCCGAAAACCCAAAAAAACTGCGGAGTAACTTGACAACTTCATTTGAGGTGTTCCTGATCTCCAAAAATCACGAAATTTAAATTGGAATGTCCTCAAATATTGTATATTTGATCTGGAAAGTTTCAGCACTAAACTCAACCCGCTGAATATTTTTTTAATTTTTATTTGATTGTCTTTTTCTATTTTTTTGACTTTTTCTACTGATTTTTTTGTGGGAAATAATTTTTAATATTCTATCATAGTGCCAAAAATATGCATATAAAATTTCAGCCTAGTCAGACAACGTTTACCCACTCAAATGAATTTTTTCCCAAAAAAAATTCTGGGTAAAAAACTGCTATATGCTGTTTTCTTTAAAGAAAATCAGTTTAGAAATCAACCAAGAACACCCAAAACACCCAAAATCTGATACCAAATGATAGGGGGTTGCGTGTAGAGCAAGATCGAGTTTGTCAAGTCACGGGAAAGTCCAACGATATCTATAGATTCTTGCCTGAAACGACAAACAGAAAATAACAAGTTAAACTCAAAAACCCAGAAAACCAAATTGAAATAGAAATAGGAGACTTGGGCGGCAAGAAAGGTGGAAAACTATGAATAAAGAATGTTTCTTGATACAAAAGAATGTTGCCAAAATAGATCTTGAAGTTTGGAATGGCTGAAACACAACAAGAACAATAGAACAAGTTAGTCAATAATTTGGCACAAGCAAAAAAAATTAAAGAGGAATAAATAGCAAGAAAAATAAAGAAAGTTCTAAGAAGCCTTGAAATCATGAAAGATTTCACAACTCCCTTCAAACGGCTCCAATCTACCCTCCAATGTAGAAACACGGCAAGAAGAAGGCTGAAGATGGCTCTCACAATCTAAAAGATTGTTAAAACTACTTCTAAAGACAACTCAAGAGAAAATTCTTGGAGAAAGCTCAAAGAGAACTTTCAATTAGTAAAATCTAATTTCAATGTAATGTTCCTAAGGGTGGCCGGAAAAACCATATATATAGGCCTTCCAACTATTTTCCTAACCCTACTAGGAAAACTAAAAAAAAACCATAATTTTTTACTTTCGAGGGAACTTTCAGCCAAGGCCTTTAATGGGCCTCTTTGACTAAATTTTTGCATAGAAATTTATTCATAAAGTCTAAAAATTAAAACTAAGTATTTAAAGAATTAAAATTTCACAAATTGGGCCACTTTGACAATTTGGCCTGATTTTCAACTAAGTCTAATTTAAACTTCTTGGTTGGGCTTGGAACATCTTATTGGGTCGTATCTTCAAGAACTTGGGCTTGTAAGCTATTCTCTCCTGAAATTGGTTAGTTGATGCTCTTAACTGAGATCCAATGCGCTTTAGCTGCAAAATTCAATTTCTTGGGCCAAGATTTCCAAGATTTGAAATCTTGATTTTCTTGATTCTTGAAATCGCTCAAAACAACAAAATTGGACCAAGATTCGGTTTCTTGATTTTCTTTTTCCTTTCTGTAAGCATCTAAGGCCTTGCTAATGAAGTCTTGAACGATTCCATTTAGTTTCATATGCATTTGACTAGCCTTTGACCTCGTTATTGGCCTCGTGGTAATTTGAGCCCATTACATTCTTGAGCTTGAGTTGGGCCTTTTTGACTCGTATCAAGACTCTTCAAAGCAGAGTTTTCACACCTCATGTGACTGCTCAATACCTCCATAATTGCTGGTAACTTTTCAGCAAAAGTCGCACATTGAATGAGTTTATTTAAGCTCATTGGCTGAACCTAGCTGGTGCCATGCATCTTCCAAAATTTCCAAGTTCATTGTTTAATCTAGAATTTTTCCATTGGAGCTCCTCATTGATAGAGGGTTGTGCGTAGACCAAGATCGAGTTGTCAAGTCACGGAAAAGTCCTACGAGATCTATAAACAACTTGGCTAAAGCGAAAAACAAAAAACAACAAATTAAACTCAAAGATCAAGAAACCCAAATCGAGATAGGAAATAGAATACTTGGTCGGCAAGAAATTTGGAAAAGTATGAACAATGGACGTTTCTTGATGCAAAGAATGTTGCAAGAACAGATCTTGAAGTTTGGAATGGCTGAAATGCAACAAGAACAATTAAACAAGTTAATCACTAATTTTTGCACAAGCAAAAAAATTAAAGAGAAATAAATAGCAAGAAAAGATAAAGAAAGTCCTAAGAAGCCTTGAAATCAAGAAATATTTCACAACTCCCTTCAATCGGCTCCAATCTACCCTCCAATGTAGAAACACGGCAAGAAGAAGGCTAAAGATGGCTCCCACAATCTAAAAGATTGTTAAAACTACTTCTAAAGAAAACTCAAGAGAAAATTCTTGGAGAAAACTCAAAGAGAATTTTCAATTAGTAAAATCTGATTTCAATGTAATGTTCCTAAGGGTGGCCGGCCAAGCCATATATATAGGCCTCCTAACTATTTTCCTAACCTTATTAGGAAAACTAAAAAAACCCTAATTATTGATTTTTCAAGGGAAATTCGGCCAAGGCCTTTAATGGGCTTCTTGGGCTGAATTTTTACATAGGAATTTATTTATAAAGTCTAAAAATTAAAACTAAATATTTAAAAAATTAAAATTTCACAAATTGGGCCACTTTGACAATTTGGCCTGATTTTCAACTAACTCTAATTTAAAATTTTTGGTTGGGCTTGGAACATCTTTGATATGGCATTGCTTATCGAAACAATAAACCTTGAAGGACTGCAGATCTAGGATTATAGCAAACATCCTTTCTGCAGCATAAACAACACACAAACAAAACAAAAGAAAGGGAACAAAATTCAACAAAAACAAAAATAAAATAAAATTGGAGACGAAAAACTTGAAAGAACCTACACAATAGACTTTGAAAACCCGAATCGAATATGTTTCACGTCGAAGAACTTGGACCCTCTAGATAGCAATCTAGGAACCCTAAGTATCAAGGAAGTTTTAACACAACAAACTAAGTCTGAAATGTCAAAGAAAGTTCAATGAATAACCGAAATTGAGAGAAAATTCTCACAAATATTTTTTAATAAAAATCATCTAACCAGATTACATTGTTTGAACATATTTATAAGTACAAGGAAGGGGTTGTCGAATTTGAACTTGTGGCTGTAAACAAAGAATTCAAATTTGAATATGAAGGAGTTATATCCTCTCTTGGGGCCATCAAATACCAACCACACATTTAATATGTGTGAAATGTTTGAAATTGAAACATTTGAACTCTTGTTCTTATCCAAAACGTTTGAAATTCAAACATTTGAACTCTTGTTCTTATCCCTTTCAATTTGGCGTCATATGTAGAGAAGAGGGCTGATTTCGGCCACACATGCACACACATGTGTCAAGGCTATTACGTGTGTGATTTACATGCTAGGATGCCACCTAGGCTGCCACATGTTTATGGGACACTCCCCGACACGTAGGACACCTTCCAGCTACTTTTGGAATTGTCAGCTAGAGTTGAGCTGGTGGAGCTGAAATTGAGCTAGCTAGAAATGTACTGAGTTGAAATGAGCTGGAAACAAACTTTCAGAACTAGTTCGAGTTGAGAAGAGCTGCACGCACATATGTAAGCTTCAACCGAGATAGAAATGAGGTCTTAAGCTACTGTCCATTATTGTACCTATATCAAAACATATCAAACTTCCATCAAAGTTTTGTAAATTTAATGGAAAACACAATTACAAGCTGGAACACTTGCAATTCTTATTCTTTAACACAGTTACAATTTAGAAAAAATTTAGAAACAATACAAATACTATCATCCCAATTGCAGAAACATACTTAGCATAACGTATACATACTTAAACGCATGAACTAGTAATATAACCGAGATATGTTACATATCAACATGCAACATGTTATAAAGCTTATGTTCTAAGGCATGAACATGATCGAATGAATCTAGAATCATAGCACAAGTAAGGAACAAGACTTCCCTGAATTTCTTTGCCTTAGAACGGGTAAAAGGTCCTAATGGTAAAACCTCTGGATCAGTTTGCTTTGTTGGCGTAAATGTGCTCACATCATCCCCTCTTCTTGAAAAGGATTTGTCCTCAAATCTGTAGAATCATCATAAGGGGTTAAATCAGAAACATTAAATGTGGCACTCACATTGTATTCTCCCGGCAAGTCTAACTTGTAGGTGTTGTCATTCACTTTCTCCAACACCTAAAAAGGACCATGTCCACGTGGTAACAGCTTGGACCGCCTTTGGGCTGGAAAATGTTCCTTTCAGAAATGAACCCATATCCAATCACCAACATCGAAGGTGACTCGCTTTCTACCCTTATTTGCTTGCTTTTCGTACTGCTAAGTCCTTCATTCGAGGTTCTCCTTAACCTGTTGATGTAATTTCTTCATGTATTCTGCTTTTGCTTTACCGTCCCTGTTCATCACCTGTTCCTGTGGCAAAGGTAACATATCTAGAGGCGTAATAAGATTAAATCCATAAACAACCACAAAAGGTGACATCTTAGTAGCAGAATGTACAGCATGGTTATAAGCGAATTCAACGCGTGGCAAACAAACTTCCCGAGTTTTGATGTTCTTTTTAATGATGGAACGAAGTAAAGTAGATAAAACTCTGTTAACAACCTCAGTTTGCCCATCAGTCTAGGGATGACAAGTAGTAGAAAACATAAGTTTCGTACCTAATTTGCTCCAAAGAGTCCTCCAGAAATGACTCAAAAACTTCACATCCCTGTCAGAAACAATCGACCTAGGAATACCATGTAATCGTACAACATCTCTAAAGAACAAGTTAGCCACATTAACAGCATCATCAGTCTATGGCATGAAATGAAATGTGCCATCTTCGAGAACCTATCAACCACAACAAATATGCTATCCCTACTTGTTCTAGTTTGAGGCAATCCTAAAACAAAGTCCATTGAAATATCAATCCAAAGGGATTCAGGAATAGGTAAAGGTAAGTACATACCATGTGGTGAAACCTTCGATTTTGCTTTCCGACAAGTTACACAACGTTCACAATACCTTTCAACATCCCTACGCATCTTAGGCCAAAAAAGATGCTCTTTTAAGGTGTGTAACGTTTTAGTGACCCCAAAATGACCCATCAATCCACCTTCATGTGCTTCACGGATCATTATATCACGCATTGAACCCTGTGGAATCTATATCCTATTTTCTTTGAAAAGATATCCATCATGCCTGTAGAATTTTCCATCTGCTTCTTTCTCACAAGCATTATACTTATCTCTAAAATCAGGATCATCAGAATATAATTCTCTAATATATGCAAATCCGATCAAATGTGAATCAAGGTAACTCAAAAGGGTATATCTACGTGATAATGCATCAGCAACAACATTGTCTTTCCCCTTTTTATAACGGATGACATAAGGAAATGATTCCAAAAATTCAACCCATTTAGCATGTCTTTTATTCAATTTATGCTGTCCTGTAATATACCGCAAAGCCTCATGGTTAGTGTGGATGACAAACTCTTTAGGCAACAAATAATGCTGCCACGTCTCCAAAGCCCGGATTAGTGCGTACATTTCTTTGTCATAGACAAGATAATTCAATGTTGCTCCGCTAAGTTTCTCACTGAAATATGCAACGGGCCTCTTTTCCTATGACAAAATAGCTCCTATACCAATTCCAGAAGCATCACATTTAATTTCAAACATTTTATCAAAATCAGGTAATGCTACAACAAGCGCTTTTGTCAAATAATCTTTTGTTTTTAGAATGGCATCTTCTTGTTCTTTACCCCAAGAGAAGACATAATTCTTCTTTATAATCCCAATTAAGGGAGCAGTAATAGAACTAAATTGGGGAACAAATCGACGGTAAAAACTGGCTAAACCATGAAACGATCTAACCTGACTAATGAATGTCGGTCGTGGCCAATCTTGAATCGCCTTTATCTTCTCAAGATCAACCTCAACTCCCTGAGAACTAACAATATAACCAAGAAATGTAAGTTTGTTAATACAAAACACATATTTCTCCATGTCACCGAACAATTTCTCTTCTCGCAAAATCTGCAAAACAGCTCGTAAATGTTCTATATGATCCTGCAAAGTCTTGCTATAAATTAGTATGTCATCAAAGTATACAACACAAAATTTACCTATAAAAGATCGTAAAACATGATTCATCAATCGCATAAAAGTACTAAGTGCGTTCGTTAATCCAAATGGCATCACTACCCATTCGTACAAACCTAGCTTTGCTTTGAAAGCTATCTTCCACTCGTTGCCTTCTTTCATGCGAATCTGGTGATATCCACTCTTCAAATCAATGTTGGAGAAGATAGTCGCTCTGCATAATTCATCCAGCATGTCATCGAGTTGAGGAATGGGGTGTCGATACTTGATTATGATTTGATTTACTGCTCGACAATCAACACACATCCTCCAAGTCCCATCTTTCTTAGGTACCAACAGCATTGGTACGACAGACGGGCTTAACCTCTCTCGAATGTAACCTTTTTCCAACAACTCTGAAATCTATCTTTGAAGTTCCTTTGTCTCTTCGGGGTTACTTCGATAGGCTGGTCTATTTGGAACCATGGCTCCAGGAATGAAATCAATCTGGTGCTCAATGCCACGAAAAGGGGGTAAACCCTTGGGTGTTTCATCCGGAAACACATCTTGAAACTCTTGCAAAAGAGATGAAATGAAAGTAGGCAAAACATTAGAAGTTTCACACAATAAACAATAATCTTTAAACAACAAAATGAGCAAAGATTGTTGAGAGGAAAGACATTTCCTGATTTCTTTGCTACTTGCATACACATTCCTCTTGTTTTTCCCACGAACTTCTTCAATATTCTTTCGCAATCTCTCCTGATCTTCTTGCACTTGACTCAGTGTCAAAGGTGCTAAGGTGAACTTCTTTCCTTTGTGCATAAAAGAATATATGTTTGTAAAACCATCGTACATCGTCCTCTTATCAAACTGCCACGGATGACCTAATAGCAAATGGCTCGTATCCATTGAAACGACATCGCAAAGTACTTCATCCTTGTACTTTTCAATGGCAAACGGAACTAACACCTACTTGTTTACTTTTAATCTCTCCTCCATTATTCAGACACTGCAACTTGTAGGGATTGGCATGCTTTGCTGTCTTCAGTCCTATCTTTTCAACCATCATGAAATTAGCAACATTAGTCCAACTACCACCATCGATAATTACAACACATACCTTGTCAGTGACGAGACATCTTGTATGAAAGATGTTCTCTCACTGTTGTTCTTCTTGAGTCGGTTGAGTGTTCAAACTTCTCTTGATAACAAGTGCTTCACCGGTTGCAAATGTCTACACATTGCCATCATCTTCATCAACATCTACTGTAGGGAGTTCTAGCTCTTCTTCTTCTATCTTAGACTCAATCTCGCCACTCTCTAATAGTATCATGGTCCTCCGATTTGGACATTGACTAGGATTATGTCCTCTACCAAGGCACTTAAAGCACAAAATGTCTCTCGAACGTTGTTGTTGCATTTGTTGTTTCCCACGTCCAACATCAACAACTTGAGCCTTCGATTTGCTCGTTTCACCCTTTGCTTTGATTTGGAATGGTGTTTGCTTCCTGAAATTGTTAGAAGTACCCAAAGGATTGGAAAATGATTTAAATGGAGTATTACCTCTATTAGAAGACTTTCTACGTTGTTGTCTTTCAACTTTAATCGCCATATGCACCATGTCCTCCAACTCAACATAATGCTGCAACTCAACAACGTTAGAAATTTTAGAGTTTAAACCTGCAAGGAATCGTGCCATAGTAGCCTCTCAATCCTCAACAATGTTGGCCTACATCATGGACACCTCTATCTCCTTGTAGTAGTTTTCTACACTCCTATTTCCATGTTTTATCGATTGCAATTTCTGGAATAAATCACGATGATAGTGAGAAGGGACAAATATCTTGCACATGATTTGCTTCATTTCTGCCCAAGTTCTCACGGGACCTTCACCGGTACGTCTTCGACTTATCAATAATTGATCCCACCAGATCAAGGTGTAGTCTATGAATTCCATCACAGCCAAATGAACCTTCTCCTGTTCTGAGTACATATAACACTCAAAAACATGTTCTACCCGGCTTTCCCAAGCAAGATATGCATCAAGATCTATTCATCCCTGAAAAGAAGGTATAGCATCTTTTATGTTAGAAATATTATCATCAACTGAGCGTCCTGGTCGTTGATTCACCCTTGGTGAATGTTTGACATCATTTTCATCATTTTGTTCATTATGGACAAATTGGGAACCACCCCTATCTATTTTGTCCAAACGAGAATGTATAAGCTCTAATGCATTTTCTAACAGACGTTGCAAGGTACGAGTAAGAGCCTGAATTTGCAAATCTGGTGGCTGATTTTCATCACGAATACGATCTTCCGATCCTGTCATACTTAAACAACACAAAGAATAGTGATAAAAAGTTAAGTAAAACAAAAATAATAAAAGTCCTCACAGCACACTCACAAAACCTCTCAGTTTTCACTCCAAAAATAATGCACTCAAAATACACTCAGCGCTCGTGTTTCACTTGAGAGAATGCTTGAATGGCTCTTTTTGTCTCCCCTTCTATTCTTACAATGCTCAATACCTTTTTCCACTCGATCACTCGCAATCAATTCTTTAGGAAACTAACCCGATCCTTTGGACTTGTTAATTATGTCAAACTTACAAGAGAAAGGGGAAAAGAAAAGAAAAGAAAAATTAAAGAAACAAACAATTAAAGAAAGATATAGGACTGAAAGGAAAAAAAATGAAGAAATGAGGATGACAACAAGAAAGAAAACAACTTACTACAAAAGAAATGCTTACAACGATCCTATCACCGAATCAAACAAGAAAAGTTGTTTCGGATGATTTTTATGCATTTCAAGGTGTAATTTGAGCATCTTCCAACATGTCACACACAATTAAACACTGTTCTTTTGTAAGTTGCACAAAATTTCAAAAACTGATTTTATTATATATATTTTTTTGAATTTTTTTGTTCTCTATTTTTCTTTTAAACTTTGATATTCAATTTTTTTTTGTTTTTGTTTTTGTTTTGGTGCAGAACGTGCTAAAATCCAACCTAAGCTCTGATTACCACTTGATATGGCATTTCTTATCGAAACAATGAACCTTGAAGGATTACGGATCTAGGATTATAGCAAACATCCTTTCTGCAGCATAAACAACACACAAACAAAACAAAAGAAATGGAACAAAATTCAACAAAAACAAAAAAATAAAATTGGAGACGAAAAACTCGAAAGAACCTGCACAATAGACTATGCAAACCCGAATCGAATATGTTTCACGTCGAAGGACTTCGACCCTCTAGATAGCAATCTAGGAACCCTAAGTATCAAGGAAGTTTTGACACAACAAACTAAGTCTGAAATGTCAAAGAAAGTTCAATGAATAACCGAAATTGAGAGAAAATTCTCACAAATATTTGTTTAATAAAAATCATCTAACCAGATTACATTGTTTGAACATCTATTTATAAATACAAGGAAGGGGTAGTCAAATTTGAACTTGTGGCTGTAAAAAAAGAATTCAAATTTGAATATGAAGGAGTTATATCCTCTCTTGGCGCCATCAAATACCAACCACACATTTAATATGTGTGAAATGTTTGAAATTCAAACATTTGAACTCTTGTTCTTATCCAAAACATTTGAAATTCAAACATTTGAACTCTTGTTCTTATCCCTTTGAATTTGGCGTCATATGTAGAGAAAAGGGCTAATTTCGGCTACACATTAATAGAGGGTTGCGAGCGGACCAAGATCGAGTTGTCAAGTCATGGGAAAATCCTACGAAAGCTTTAGACACTTAGATCTGAAACGAAACAAAAAATTCAGTTTAGAATCAATTAGATCTAAAACAAAAATACCCAAATCAATAAAAGATGATACGAGTCACAAAGGCCCAACTCAAGCTCAAGAACGTGATGGGCTCAAACCACCACCAGGCCAATAACGAGGTCAAAGGCCAAGCAAATGCGTACGAAACCAAATGGAACCATTCAAGACTTCATTAGCAAGGCCTTAGATGTGTATACGAAGGAAAAAGAAAATCAAGATTCACTTTCTTGTTTTCAAGAAAATCAAGAAACCGAATCTTGGTCCAATTTTGTTGTTTTCAGTGATTTTAAGAATCAAGAAAATCAAGATTTCAAATCTTGGAAATCTTGGTCCAAGAAACCGAATCTTGCAGCCAAGGCACATTGGATCTCAGTTACGAGCATCAACAAACCAATTTTGGGAAAGAATGGATTAGAAGCCAAGTTCTTGAAGACACGGCCCAATAAGATGTTCCAAGCCCAATCCAGAAATTTAAATCAAACTTAGTTGAAAATCAAGCCAAATTGTCAAAGTGGCCCAATTTGTAAAATTTTAATTCTTTAAATATATTTTTTTAATTTTTAGACTTTATAAATAAATTTTTATGTAAAAATTCAGCCCAAAGAGACCCATTAAAGGCCTTGGACGAAATTCCCTTGAAAATCAATAATTACGTTTTTTTTAGTTTTCCTAGTAGGGTTAGGAAAATAGTTAGAAGGCCTATATATATAGGACTTGGCCAGCCACCCTTAGAGAACACATTGATTATATTTTGAAATTAGATTTTTGTTGAGTGAAAATTCTCTTTGGGTTTTCTCCAAGAATTTTCTCTTGAGTTTTCTTTGGAAGTAGTTTTAATAATCTTTTTGATTATGGGAGCCATCTTCAGCCTTCTTCTTGCCATTGTTCTTCATTGGAGGGGAGATTAGAGTCATTTGAAGGGAGTTGTGAAATCTTTCTCGATTTCAAGGCTTCTTAGGACTTTTTCTTTACTTTTTCTTGTTGTTCATTCTTCCTAATTTTCTGCTTGTGTCGATTGCATTAACTAACTTGTTTAAAATTTCTTGTTGCGTTTCCAACACTCTCAAACATTAAGAATCTGTTTGGCACCATCCTTGGTCAACAAGAAACGTTTTTGATTCACAAATTCCTCTTTTCTTGCTGCCCAAACCTGAAATATAATTCAATTTGATTTTGTGATCTGCTGAGTTTGATTTGATTCTGTTTTGTGCTATTCTTTTCAGATTCGGCTGTTGGGAGTCTCTCTTAAACTAAATTTCATGTTCTTGGCTTCTAAGAATAGCTATTCACAAGTGATTTTGGTTTCTTGGTTGATTCTTTATTATTTTGGGTTTTTCTTTCAGATCTGGAATTTCAAGATTTTGCTTTCTCTGTTTCGTTTCAGATCTAAGCATCTAAAGCTTTTCATAGGATTTTCCCATGACTTGATAATTCGATCTTGGTCCATGCGCAACCCTCTATCAAAATATCAGCCAAGAATTAAAAACACTTATGAATAGCTAATCTTGGAAGCCAAGAACACGGAATTGAATTCAAGATAGGTTCCAAATAGCCGAATCTGAAAAGAACACAAAACAGCAAGGTAATTTCAAAAAAAAAACTCAGCAGATCACGAAATCAACTAGGTCTAGGGTTTGGATGGCAATAAAGAGGGGTTTTGTGAAATCAAAACGTTTCTTGCTGTCCAAGGTTGATGTCGAACAGATTCTTGAAGGTTGAACGGGGCTGGAGACACAACAAGAGAGTTTAAACAAGTTGGATAATGAAATCGAAACAAGCAGAAAATTAAAAGATTGAACAGCAAGAAAAATAAAGATAAAGTCCTAAGAAGCCTTGAAATCGAGAAAGATTGCACAACTCCCTTCAAACGGCTCTAATCTCCCCTCTTGCACAACTCCCTTCAAACGGCTCTAATCTCCCCTCCAATGACGAACAATGGCAAGAAAAAGGCTGAAGATTGCTCCCACAATAAAAAAGATTGTTAAAACTCCTTCTAAAGAAAACTCAAGAGAAAATTCTTGGAGAACTCAAAGAGAATTGTCACTCAACAAAAAAGATCTGATTTCAATGTATTTCTCCAGTATCTTCACAAGGTGGCCGGTCAAGCCTATTAATAGGCCTTCTAACTATTTTCCTAATCTTATTAGAAAACTAAAAAAAAACTAATTATTAAATTTAGAGGGAAAAATTCGGCCAAGGCATTTAATGGGCTGCTTGGGCTGAATTTTTTTACATAGGCATTAATATAAAGTCTAAAAATTAAACTAGGTATTTAAAGAATTAAAATTTTACAAATTGGGCACTTTGACAATTTGGCCTGATTTTCAACTAAGTCTTATTTAACTTTCTTGATTGGGCTTAGAACATCTTATTGGGCCTTGTCTTTAAGAACTTAGGCTTGTAATCCGTTCTCTCCCGAAAATGGCTTGTTAATGCTCGTAACTGAGATCCAATGCGCCTCAGTTGCAAGATTCAGTTTCTTGGACCAAGATTTCCAAGATTTGAAATCTTGATTTTCTTAATTCTTGAAATCGCTCAAAACAGCAAAATTGGACCAAGATTCAGTGTATTGATTTTCTTGAAAATAAGAAAGTGAATCTTGATTTTCTTTTTCCTTCATATACGCATCTAAGGCCTTTGTGACACGTATCATTCCCCCCTTCCTCAAAAAGATTCATCCTCGAATCTGAAAAATCAAATGGAGATAAGTCAGCCACATTGAAAGTAGAACTTGTAGTCCAATCATAAGCATAACAAAACAAGTATAACGCATGCAAATGGACAGATTCAGATTACCATGCAAACAAGCTAATTTACTCGCCAATGCCTCGTCAAATATTCGAAACAAAGATGGACATGTTTTAAGGCATTCAATCATCTCAAATTGTTTCCACAAAACATGAACGAGTAATAAATCAAATGGTAAACGTAATCATCACAAGTAGGTATTTGAAAACGTTCACACTGTTCACAGAGTTGCACAATCATACCATGCATTGATCGACGGTCTATAGATTCACTCACACATGCATTATCAAAACCAAGAATCTTTTTATCAACCATCAAAACAGATAGATCATCAATAAATAAAATAGGACAGTCAAGCATGTTTCGATCTAAGTGTTTTACAAAAATTAAATCATCAACACGATCTTTGTCACTATCCGAGGAGTACAAAAGTGTTTCAAAAGTTTCAAGCATCTTACCTTATAAGTATAATAATAAGGGTCAATCTTACCTTTTCCATTTCATACAAACCTTCGCTCATCGGGGGCATAGTGTACTCGAAGCTCCATTGTTGAGTTAACCTTTGTCAAATGGAACTCAAACTTCATGTACAACCACAGAAACTATTTAAGGCACGAATATAAATTGAAAACAAATTTGGTAAATTCCGTTACCTTATTCAAAAACCAAGTATCAAAACAATAGAAAGTATTTGCACACAATAGATGATGCTTGATTTTCCAACAAAATATACCAAAATAGATTCCGGGTTTAAAAACCTGATTTTGATTAGTCATGCCAAAGTGTAACAAAGATTTCATTAAACCAACCAAGGTAAACCATAAGGATTTTCGCATACATACCAACATATATTCAAAACTTTTTTTATTCACCAAAATAGATTTGCACAAATTCGAGGATTTTACACTTGGCAAATCAAGAGAATAACAACTCACGCTTCCTTTCGTAATGGCTTTATCAACCACAATCAAAGAATAACAATTAATCGGATCAAAATGAGGGGATCTTTTAAGAACTAAGTCACGAAAAGTTTTATCACTAATTTTCAAATCTGCACGGGACTCGGTTGCTAAAATTTCCTTACCTCGCTTACCTTCAAGCTCATGTAGTGTGATTTCATCTTTGCCTATGTTAATCTATGAAAGCATCTTTCATTTGAGAGGTATTGAAGTTGAAAGTTATTTTTCGGTCTTTCGGGAACCTGAAAAGTAGCTACACAAGAAAAATTCATCTCTTGGTTAGTGGAAACATTCCTCACTACCCTTTCCTTGTCTTTTTCTTTTGTTTCTTTTTCTAACTCATTTTTTCTTCTTTCTTCAATTTCTTTTTCAATTTTCTTGCCTGTTTCCTTTTCACTCTCAATCTCTTTTTGCTCTTTTTCATTCTCTTTTTCTTTTTTGATTTCTTTTTCTGTCTTCCTTTCCTTACAACATAGAGATGGTACAAATGAATCAAAACGAAAATACTCTCGTTGGGTATGTACGAAATGACTTGCATACGAACAATGATCACCTTTTCGAATTTGATTCTCAGTGGACGAGTTCCTTGGGGCATACGAAGGATTACTTGTGATTTCTTGTTCGTCACCTTGGAAAACTTCATGCTCGAAACTTGTTTTGCATCGTCTTGAATTTCTGGTTGAATAACAATCGTGATATGAATCTCTTCTCAAATATTCGTTGGATGTTCTTCTTCTTAGCACTCTCATTTTTTCCCTTTCACTTGAATTAAGTTGTCCTCGTTGGGCTCTTTTCTCCACTACGTCCAATCGCATCTCATTGATAGTAGCACTCAATGTTTGAAGTATGGCTTTTGTTTGTGTGATTGCAGCAGCCCGTATGTCTAACTGTTGTTGGAGCTTTTTAAATTTGTCATGGACATCATTATGGTCATCATCGACTTGACCCATTCTATGCATCTTTTTTTTTGAAATACCTACAAAACAAACACTCAACACTCCAAAAAAAATTTATCAAACCTCACTGTTAATCACTCAAAAAGAAAAAAATCAAATTCTCAATGAGGTAGAATTCAGTCTTGTGAGTTATTTAGTAGAGTCTATATCAATCAGTTAGAAAGTGTAAGAACCGTAACTACCAAATTATCGTAATTGCACTAGGAATCCAAAAAAAGTGACGAGACACCAATTGATTTGTGTTGCATCAAGGAAGAATTGTGCACACTTTTAAATCCTACTAACACAAGAAACAAGAAGGTGTTAGATAGTGTAAAGGAAGAATAAAAGCAAAACAAATGAAATCCTACAGCTAAGAATCAATAAAAATTGTTGATACCCAAAAACCCGAAAAACTGTGGAGTAACTTGACAAACTTCGTTCGAGGTGTTCCCGATCTCCAAAAATCATGAAATTTAAACTGGAATGTCCTTAAATATTATATACTTGATCTGGAAAGTTTCGGCACTAAACTCAACCCATTGAATATTTTTTTAAGTTTTATTTAATTTCATCTTTTTCTTTTTTTGACTTTTTCTACTGATTTTTTTGTGGGAGATATTTTTCAATATTCTATCATAGTGCCACAAATATGTATATAAAATTTTAGACCAATCGGACAACGTTTACCCACTCAAATGAATTTTTTTTCAAAATTTTTTTTGGATAAAAACTGCTATATTCTGGAAATCAGTTTATAAATCAACAAAGAACACCAAAAATGCCCAAAATCTGATACCAAATGATAGAGGGTTGCGTATGGACCAATATCGAGTTGTCAAGTCATGGGAAAATCCTACGAAAGCTTTAGACGCTTAAAAACACTTATGACTAGCTAATCTTGGAAGCTAAGAACACGGAATTGAATTCAAGATAGGTTCCAAACAAACGAATCTAAATCTGAAAAGAAGAATACAAAACAGCAAGTTAATTTCAAAAAAAACTCAGCAGATCACGAAATCAACTAGATCTAGGGTTTGGACGGCAATAAAGAGGGGTTCTGTGAAATCAAAGCGTTTCTTGTTGTCCAAGGTTGATGCCGAACAGATTCTTGAAGGTTGAACGGGGCTGGAGACACAACAAGAGAGTTTAAGCAAGTTAGATAATGAAATCGACACAAGCAGAAAATTAAAAGATTGAACAGCAAGAAAAATAAAGATAACGTCCTAAGAAGCCTTGAAATCGAGAAAGATTTCACTCCCTTCAAACGGCTCTAATATCCCCTCCAATGAAGAACAATCGCAAGAAGAAGGCTGAAGATGGCTCCCACAATTAAAAAGATTGTTAAAACTTTTTCTAAAGAAAACTCAAGAGAAAATTCTTGGAGAACTCAAAGAGAATTTTCACTCAACAAAACAAATCTGATTTCAATGTATTCCTCCAGTATCTTCACAAGGTAGTCGGCCAAGCCTATTAATAGGCCTTCTAACTACTTTCCTAATCTTACTAGAAAACTAAAAAAAAAAACCTAATTATTAAATTTGGAGGGAAAAATTCGGCCAAGGCATTTAATGGGCTACTTGGGTTGAATTATTTTACATAGGCACTAATCATAAAGTCTAAAAATTAAACTAGGTATTTAAAGAATTAAAATTTTACAGATTGGGCCACTTTGACAATTTGGCCTGATTTTCAACTAAGTCTCATTTAACTTTCTTGATTGGGCTTGGAACATCTTATTGGGTCTTGTCTTTAAGAACTTGGGCTTGTAATCTGTTCTCTCCCGAAATTGACTTGTTAATGCTCTTAACTGAGATCCAATGCGCCTTAGTTGCAAGATTCGATTTCTTGGACCAAGATTTCCAAGATTTGAAAGCTTGATTTTCTTGATTCTTGAAATCGCTCAAAACAGCAAAATTTGACCAAGATTCGATTTCTTGATTTTCTTGAAAACAAGAAAGTGAATCTTGATTTTCTTTTGCTTCGTATATGCATCTAAGGCCTTTGTGACTCGTATCACACATGCACACACATGTGTCAAGGCTGTTATGATACAGCCATTCCCCGAGCACACTCTTTGACCAACTCTCAAAGCGTTGCTTGCAATCCTTTGAGAGTTGAATTAGTTCGATTCTAGCTCGTTGAGCTCAATTCGGCTCGTTTCCAACTCAATGAGCTTGTTTGCTCGTTTTGAGCTTACTTTAATTTCTATAGTTTTAGTTGCTGGAATAAAATAAATGCCAATTAGTTTATTCAACTTAAATAATTAAATTGCATTTTAATTTTGGACGTTTTAATTAGAAGTGTTTAAATGTGTCTAAAGTTGAGACAAATTAATTTCATGTTTTAATTAATTTTTCTTAGCTGCTGTTGAGTTTAATTTGAGTCCTAGTTAATATTTGTTTTTAATATGTCTAGCTACAGCATTTTAATATGTCTTTAGCTAAACATTTTAAATACACGTTTTTAAATGTGTCTTAGTTTCTTTGTGTTTAATATGTTCTAGTTATTATTAGCTTTAATGTGCCCTAACTGAATGCATCTTTTTAATGTGTTTTAGTTGCTGAATTG
The DNA here is from genome assembly GCF_007990345.1 of Gossypium hirsutum. Classification (NCBI taxonomy): domain Eukaryota; kingdom Viridiplantae; phylum Streptophyta; class Magnoliopsida; order Malvales; family Malvaceae; genus Gossypium; species Gossypium hirsutum. The sequence goes on from NC_053447.1 coordinate 43,207,109, forward strand.
ATGTGTCTAAAAGAGAATTAATTTGTTGAATTTATTTAGTGCAGGTACATGTACAAGGGGCGGCATAAGTGCATGAATGAAGATTAATGCAAAGTGTGCTGATGATTGGTTTCTCGCAAGTGACCATTCAGCCAAATTCAGCTAGTGCATGGACGGTATTAATGAGCACGTGTATTTGGAGCTGGAGCAATTAAGTTGAACTAAAAGTCAGTAGCATTTTTATTTTTTTTTAAGCTTCTCCAAGTGGCTTTTCGTGGAGTCCAATAGCCTAGATGCTATTCACATTTAACATATTCAGCTAGCAACATTTTTCACACCTTGGTGGCTGCTCAAATCACCCCGTTCACACCTAATGGCCTTTTCAATCCTCAAGCGGCCATTAAAATGCTGTTGCACGTTCAGCTCCTCAAGGCAGAATTAAAGGAGGTCATTTAAGCACTTGGCTGAACATAGACTTGGCCAATAAGCTCCCAATATCTTTCAATTAATTGCTGGAAAAGCTTCCTGGAATTTTCTTGAATTTTTCTGGAAATTTTAGCTCATTAAAAGCTGAAATTTGATGACTATTCGGCTATCCCTTGTTTTGGCTATAAATAGTTTTTTATTTTCATTGTAAAAAGAACTTTTGAACCTTTGATTAATGTTTATACATTTTGTGAGTTTTTTAACTCTCTTATTTTGTTTTAGACTCAAGAGACTTATCTAGCTTGCTAGTGGCGTCTTTCTTGTTTCTTCGAACTTATCACTCAATCCCGAGTGTGGCGTTCAACCAATTGATACTTTTGGTTCCTAACTCCTTATAGTTAGCGGGTCAAAGTCCTTTTCCATCACCTTTAAGTGTCTTATAAGATTTGGGTTAGTACTCCATTTTAGTACTGGTTCTTTCTTGACCTTAAAGCCAATCGAGCCATTCACATTTCCATCTCCAAATCACCTTAGTCTTTTTGCTTAACCGAATCTGTTACATATCTTACTTAGCCATTTAAACCTATTTTGGAACTTAAATAGCACACTTAGCCGAATTTAAACCCTTTGTTCTAAACCGAACGATACTTCTCATTTTAACGATCGGACACATCAACGACTCGACTCACATCCTCGAGCTGGTTCACATCATTTGGTATCAGAGCTAGTCAAAATTGAGGAGTACGGACATTCGTGAAGTTGCCGGAGTAAGTGTTTAAAAAAATTTGAAAAAAAAAATTGAAAAAAAGAAATTCAAAAAAAATCCCAAAAAAAATTTTTCTTGGATTGAGGTTCTCTATTTGTATTTGGCATTTTGTGATCGAAAAAAGGGAGAAAAAAAATTTTGAATTTAAAAAAAAAGTGGTCAGTTCTTGCCAATTAAATTTCAAAGTTCTATGAAGTGATGAAAGTTTGTACCATCTTGGTAGTTTTTCGACCCACAAATTCCTTCTACTATCATTCAACCTTCTCACACCATACTTGATCACCGAATAAATATTTTTTTCTATCAGCCTACCTATCACCCTTACATCGACTACCTTTGTAAACCCACTTGAAGCCGACCCATAGGCTTGCTTATAAGTCTAAACGAGTCGATTACGAAATTCGAGAGGTGAAGTGAGCTATAAAAGGCACGAGCGTTGAGAGTTCATTAGAAAGAGTAAAAGCTAAGTATCGAGTGCAAACACGAGTGGAGTGCCATCCAATCTTCTTTGTGTATGAAACGTGAGGTTTTAAGGTGAGGTATCTAAATTTTGTTTTGTTTTAATCACTTTTCTTTTTTTTAGTAATAAAATCATGTTTCAAGAAGAGCTTTCAGAATCAGATTTTCAATATGTGATGAATGAAATGCGTAGAATCGTGAGATCTAAGTTTGTAAGGCTGCATTAACGTCTGGACCGGTTGGAGGAAAGAGACCAACGGGAACGATTGTCTCCAAGTCAAAAGACGGAGTCAAGATCATCACGGAGACAAACATCCAACGATTTGTTAAGAAGAGATTCATATCATGATTCCTATTCAACGAGGAATTCAAGACGAGGCAAAGCAAGTTTTGAGTTTGAAGCTTTTCGAGGTGACGAACGAGAAATCACAAGTAGTCCTTTGTATGCACCAAGATATTTGTCCACCAAGAATCAATCTTGAAGAGGTGATCAATTTTTGTATGAAATTATTTCCAAACATACCCAACGAGAGTCATTTCGTGCTGATTCATTTGTAACATCTCCATCCTATAATGAAAGAGCGAGGCAAAAATAAAAAGAAATAAGAAGAAAAGAAAGACAAGAAATGTTGATGAGAGAAAATGAGCGTATATGGAATGAAATCGAGAGACGAAAAAAAGAAATGAAAGAAAAAGAACAAGAAATCGAAAAAGAGAGTGAGATTGAAGAAAGAAACGAGAGTGTAAAAGAAACTAGTGTCATGGAAAAAGAGAGAGGGTTTGAAAAAAAGTTTGAAAAAGAGATGAGTGAAAAAGGAGAAAGCAATCGAGCAAAAGTGAGGAATGTCCTAACTAACCCATTTGCAAGTTTGCCGCGTCAAATTTCTTCTTTCCAAGTTTCCAAGGAATCATTTGACAAGTTTAAACTACAATATTTTCCTGATGAGAAGCAGTTCAAGTTGATCAAGAAAGGTAAGATCATAGACGACCCTAGTCCACCAGCACTTAAAGGTAAGCAAGGTGAGGATTCTATGACGTTTAAGTCTCCAATGATACGACCACGCCTCGGACACACTTTTGGACCAGCTCCCTAAGCATTGCTTGCAAACCCATGCGAGCTGAATTCATTCAATTCCATTTCGTTGAGCTCTGTTTAGCTCATTTCTAGCTCCAAGAGCTCGAATCAACTCAAATCTAGCTTAATTCCATTTATGCGATAATATAGTTGCTGAAATAATTATTTGAGTTAGTTAATTTAGTTATATACAGCTCAATTAATTTTTGTTGTTTAATTGGTCTTAAATCTAGACGAATTTAATTATGCATGTTAATTGTGTTTTCTTACATGTTATTAAGTCATCTTAATTCCTACAGCTTATAAATATGTTTTATTGCATGTTTTCAATGTGTCTTGTCCTAACCGAATTAATTAGGTCTTAATTTAATTAATTGTGCCTTGTTTTAATTATGTGAATTTAATTGTCTAGATTATGTTTTAATTATGTTTCAGATGAATACAAATTAATTTAAGTTCATTTGCTCCTTTTGTAGGTTCGCCTAATGTGGGAGTGCATTTAAAAGATGCATGCACGTTGGATTCAATGTATTTGGCAATACATGCATGAAATGCAATTAAAATGGTGTGTTGATTTTTAAAGTTTCCTATGTGACTATTCGGCCAAAGGAGATGATGTTTCCTACTCCAAAGCTGCCACTTATTTCTTTCACATTGCTGGATTCATTTTGGTTGTTCGGTTTATGGTGTTCACACTCAATGACTCTTCAAAGCTGGGTATTCACACTTCAAATAACTGTCCAATTTCCTATTAATTGTTGGTCACTTTTCAGCCAAAAATTGCATCTTAAATGAGCTTATTTAAGCTCATTGGCCGAACCTAGCTCTTCCATGCATCTTCCCAAATTTTCCAATACTCAATGTTCATTCTAGAAGCTGTCCATGTTCAGCCGAATTTAGCAAGACCATTAGATGAATTCATTTGCTTAATTCCTAAGGATTTATGTGGCTATTCGGCCAGCTTAGTCTTTGCCTATAAATAGTTTACTTGTTTATTGTAAAAGGTTACAAAACTTGATCAATTAAACTTAATAGAACTTTGTTCTTGTGAGGTTACCTCGACTCTTCTTTCGTTCGAGTCTCGAAGTGACTTATCTAGCTTGCTAGTGGCGTCAATCCGAACTCCATGGAATTTATCACCGAACCGGTGTGGCGTTCAACCATATTATTATACCTTTGGTTCTTACCTCCATATAGGTGATGGGTCAAGGTCCACTTCTATCCTTCATCAAAATTCACCTTAAGCGATATAAGATTCGGGGCAATACTTTTTAGTATTGAAACATTCTTGAAGCTTGAGTTTAACTTCCATTCCATTTTTATTTATCAATCTATAAGTTATTTTCTTTGTTAAACCAAAACCTATCCACCATCAAACCAAGCGATCTTTTGAACCCATTTTAACTACTTTCGCTTATTATTCAACCTAACTCTATCTATCTACATATCTGAATGAACTTCTCATCGACGATCGGGCATCTTCAGTAAATTTGACTCAATCAACCCGGGCTGGTTCGCATCATTTGGTACCAGAGCTACCTTAAAACGAGGAGCATCGACGTTCGTATCAAGCTCGAAGTAGGTTTGTAACGTGAAAAAAATAAAAAAATTTCAAGTTGTAATTTTTTTTCTTTGTATTTCATCTATTGTAATTGAAAAAAAAAGGAAATTACGAAAAAAAAGAAAAAAATTGAGAATAAAAAAAAGAGTATGAAGTAAAAAAAATTCGAAAAAAATTGAGAATAAAAAAAGAGCACGAAGTAAAAAAAATTCGAAAAAAAAGTGAAGTGTTGGAATTTTTGTTTATTCATTCTTTGTGTTTCCCGATCAAGTGAGTTTCCCTATTCTTCTTATTCTACTTTCTTAAACGCCACATCTTAAACCGAATTTTTTTTTTGTTTTAGCCAACCTTACACCATCTTATTATTCCCTTTGTTACCCATTATTGAGACCGACCTCAAACAGCAAATTAAGTCTACCGAGACGAATTACGAAATTGTGAGACGAGGTCGAGTGGTAAAAGGCAAGAGTGAATTACATCAAAAGAAAAAAAAAGCCAAAAATTGAGTGTAAACACGAGTGCGAGTGAAAATCATTATTTCCTTTTCGAGAGAATTGGTGAGGATTTTGTGGTGACGTATCTAATTTTCTGTTATTATTCTTTTAACATTTCTTCTTTTAGTGAATAATCATGTCTCGAGAAGAATTTTCCGAAATAGAATTTCAATATTTGATGCAAGAGATGCGTAGAATGGTGAAATCAAAATTTGATAAATTGCATGATCGATTGGATCGAGTGGAGAAAAGAGCCCAATGAGGACAACATAATTCAAGTGAAAGGGCAGAACTGAGAGTGCCAAAAAGACGAACATCCAACGAATATTCGACAAGAGACTCTTATAATTCAACAAGGCGTTCGAGACCAAGAGAAGCAAACTCTGAGTTTGAGTCCTTCCGAGATGATAAACGAAAGGGTAGACGTGTCTCTACAAGTGCATCAATATATTCATCTGTGAAGGTTGGCTCACGAAGAGGCGAAAGTGTTTCAAAGTACTCGGCCATGGAAGATCTATCACAAAGAGAAAATCGTCTTTTGTATGAAGAAACATTTTCTTATTCTCAACGAAAGGCTTCTCATTCTGATGATTTCTTCTTTTGTAATGAAATTGAAACAGCATGTGAAAAAGAAAAACAAAAAGAAATTGAAAAAGAAAATGAACATGAACATGAACATGAAAGAAAACAATAAATTGAAAAATAAAATGAGAGTGAGATTGAGAAAAAGAAAAAAGAAATTGAGATTGAGATTGAAAAAGGATGTGAAAAAGAGAAAATCGAAAAAGAAATTGAAGAAAGAAGAGAAAATGAGTTAGAAAAAGAAATGAGAGAAAAAGACGAGCGAGAAAAAGTGAGGAACGTTTCCATTAACCAACATGTGAGTTTTCCTCGTGTTGTTTCTTCTCAGGTTTTTAAAGAATCGATTGACAAGTTTCGACTACAATACCTTCCCATGGATAGAAGGTTCACTTTGGCTGAAAAAGGTAATGTTCTCAACGATCCTAGTTCGCCTATGCCAAAAGGTAAGCAAGGTATGAATGTTGAAAATTTTAAAGCACCTCTACCTTATTCGATTGTTGATGGACACATTGTTGATGATTTGGTCTTTAGAAAGAATCTGAACTTTGACGTGGTTACTTGTCATTCTTTGATTGATGATGATCCATTTGTTTTGTCTGATGATAAGAAGATTCTTTCTTTTGAAAAATATTATTTTCTTAATGGTATTGGTTGTTTTTCTTTAACTTGCAATGGAATGCATGTTTTGGATGCGCAAGATGAAAGTCCGTATAAATTGTTCATTTTAACTGATCCTGTTGAAAAGGAATGGAAATGTATTGATGAGTATGGCATCGGCAAGATTTTTTATGAAGATCGAATAAATAGCACCAACAAAATCTGGAATTGTGTGATCAAAAGTCGACATATCATTTGTTTGGTTGTGTTGATCATGTGAATTATCCAATTTGTGGTGTGAAATTTCTATGTTTTCGTAAATCTTTTCGAATGAAATTTAAAGGGTTTGCTTGTTTGAATTTGAGTATGCTAACATCCTCGTTGTTTAATTTGTGTAAATTGTTGGAGATAAAAAGACTTTTCTTGACATTTGGATCGAGTAGCCAAAATCATGTGTTTAATCCTGAAGTTTGTTATTATGAATCATTCATGAAAGAAAGCAAGCATCGTAAATTTTGTTTGAATGAATGTGTAAACAATCTTTGTTTGTATGATGCTTTGTCTTTAAGTTTGAAAATGAGACATGTGAATCTCGTTGGTTTGTTAAGTCAAAATCAAAAATTTGTTTCTAGAGGTTGTTCTCAACTGTGGTCTAAAAGATCTAAACATGTTTTGCATGATAATGATTTTGAGTTGCTTAGTGTTCTTTCTATGAAGTCTGTCATGAAATTGCCAAATCAAATTGAAATGGCATGAGAAAATTTTGCCTTTGACCCCGGTGAACATCATTCTATATAGTTGTCTAAGGTAATCGAACCATGGAAAGTTGACTTCCAAAACCATAGCTAGCAAATTCCTTGTGATTTAGGTTTGTTTCCATCGGAGAAAAAGGTAAGAACGATTTCTATTTTTGACCCCAATATTGGTTTATTAGTTCAAATTGTGAATCAAATCTCAGAAAGTTCCTTTCTATTTATTCTTCCTCATGTCACTAATTCGTTTTATTCTTTTATAGGTGATGATGTGAGGTGGTACCCTCCTAAAGAGGGAGGGCATGCGAATGAGCTTCTTTCGATCCGAGCCATTTGTGGCTTTCAGAATATTGAAGATTTTTTTTTCGAGCAAATGGCCCGATTTGGGGACAAATCACTTTAAAAAGGGAGGGGATGATACAACCACACCCCGGGCACACTTTTGGACCAGCTCACTAAGCATTGCTTGCAAACCCATGCGAGCTGAATTAGTTCAATTCCATTTCGTTGAGCTCCGTTTAGCTCGTTTCCAGCTCCAAGAGCTCGAATCAGCTCAAATCTAGCTTAATTCCATTTATGCGATAATATAGTTGCTGAAATAATTATTTGAGTTAGTTAATTTAGTTATATACAGCTCAATTAATTTTCGTTGTTTAATTGGTCTTAACTCTGGACGAATTTAATTATGCATGTTAATTGTGTTATCTTACATGTTATTAAGTCAACTTAATTCCTACAACTTATAAATATGCTTTATTGCATGTTTTCAATGTGTCTTGTCCTAACCGAATTAATTAGGTCATAATTTAATTAATTGTGTCTTGTAGTAATTATGTGAATTTAATTGTGCAGATTATGTTTTAATTATGTTTCAGCTGAATACAAATTAATTTAAGTTCATTTGCTCCTTTTGTAGGTTAGCCGAATGTTGGAGTGCATTTAAAAGATGCATGCACGTTGGATTCAATGTATTTGGCAATACATGCATGAAATGCAATTAAAATGATGTGCTGATTTTTGAAGTTTCCTATGTGACTATTCGACGAAAGGAGATGATGTTCCCTACTCCAAAGCTGCCATTTATTTCTTTCACATTGCTGGATTCATTTTGACTGTTCGGTTCATGGTGTTCACACTCAAGGACTCTTCAAAGCTAAGCATTCACACTTCAAATGGCTGTCCAATTTCCTATTTATTGCTGGTCACTTTTCAGCCAAAAATTGCATCTTAAATGAGCTTATTTAAGCTCATTGGCCGAACCTAGCTCTTCCATGCATCTTCCCAAATTTTCCAATATTCAATGTTCATTCTAGAAGCTGTCTATATTCAGCCGAATTTAGCAAGACCATTAGATGACTTCATTTGCTTAATTCCTAAGGATATATGTGGCTATTTGGCCAGCTTAGTCTTTTCCTATAAATAGTTTACTTGTTTATAGTAAAAGGTTACAGAACTTGATCAATTAAACTTAATAGAACTTTGTTCTTGTGAGGTTACCTCCTCTCTTCTTTCGTTCGAGTCTCGAAGCGACTTATCTAGCTTGCTAGTGGCGTCAATCCGAACTCCATTGAACTTATCACTGAACAGGTGTGGCGTTCAACCATATTATTATACCTTTGGTTCTTACCTCCATATAGGTAACGGGTCAAGGTCTGCTTCTATCCTTCATCAAAATTCACCTTAAGCGATATAAGACTCGGGGCAATACTTTTTAGTATTGAAACATTCTTGAAGCTTGAGTTCAACTTCCATTCCATTTTTTATTTCTCAATCTATAAGTTATTTTCTTTGCTAAACCAAAATCTATCCAACATCGAAGCAAGCGATCTTTTGAACCCATTTTAACTACTTCTGCTTATTATTCAACCTAACTCTATCTATCTACATATCCGAACGAACTTCTCGTTGACGATCGGGCATCTTAAGTGAATTCAACTCAATCAACCCAGGCTGGTTCGCATCATCCACCATCCCACATGAATATTTGTGATAATATAGCTAATATGGTTAACTGGCATTCTTTGTTTAATGTTGACGCGCCAGTTTTAAAAGATGGCAAGACGAGTTTCTCTAATGAAAATTATCGCATTGACAAGTGTGTTGGTGAAGTAAGTATAAATCAGTACAAACAAATTTTGAACTTGTGTGTTAAAAAGTTGCCATGTAAAATTCCTAGTTCGATTGTTTGTGATGGTGGTGAGACATTTCTTCTTTGTTGTGTAAATTCTGCGTGTTTGTGTAAGTTTGATCGAGTGAAATTTGAGATATATGGCTATTCGAATGTTAATATGTTCACATTTTCTTTGTTTAATGAATTTGGTAAAAGGTTTTCGTGTAAGACAATTAATCTATTTGATTGTGTTGTTCCTGAAACATCTTTAAATTCTTGTGTGATATATTCATGTCTCTACATGTCAGTTCAAAAGAGAATCAAGAAGTCTGATTGTTTGAGTTTATTTTTGCCTACATCCTCTTTATTTGGCATGTGTGATATCTTGGTGAAAGTGAAGTTTTTGTTGCGCTACGGAACGGTCGATCAAAATCATGTTTTTAAACCCGGAGCATGTATTCCTAAGTTGACATCAAGCGAAGGTGAGTATCAAATTTGTATTTTAAATCAATGTGTTGACCCCTTCTATTTGCTCCGAGTTTTATCTTTATTCTGTTTGAGAACAAAGCATGTGAATATCATTGGCTTGCAAAGTCAAAACTCGATTTATGATTCTGGAAATTGCTCAATGTTGTGGTTTAAAAGGTTTGAGCATGTTTTGCATGAAAATAACTTAAGATTGCATTGTTTCCTTTCTATGATGTTGATCTTGAAATTGTTACATCAAATTGACATTGCAAGAGAATACTTTGTCTTTGACCCCGGTGCACATCATTCTATATCATTGTCTAAGGTAATCGAACCATGGAAAGTTGAATTCCAAAACCATAGCTATCAAATGCCTTGTGATTTAGGTTTGTTTCCATCAAAGAAAAGGTAAGAACGATTTCTATTTTTGATCCCGGTTTTGGTTTATTTGTTCAAATTGTGAATAAGATCTTAGGAAGTCCTTTTGAACTTATAAACCATGGTGTCACTAATCTGTTTCATTTTTATGTAGGTGACACTTCAAAGTGGTTTCCTCCTCGATAGACGATTGCGCGTGAACCAAGATCGAGTTGTCAAGTCACGAGAAAATCCTACGAAAGCTTTAGACGCTTAGATCTAAAATGAAACAGAAAAAGTAAATCTTACAATTCCAGATCTGAAAAAAAACCCCAAAACAATAAAGAATCAGCCAAGAAACCAAAAACACTTGTGAATAGCTATTCTTGGAAGCCAAGAACATGAAATTGAATTCAAGAGAGACTCCCAACAGCCGAATCTGAAAAGAATAACGCAAAACAGAATCAAATCAAACTCAGCAGATCACAAAATCAAATGGAATTAGATCTAGGGTTTGGGCGGCAAGAAAAGAGGAATTTGTGAATCAAAAACATTTCTTGTTGACCAAGGATGGTGCCGAACAGATTCTTGATGGTTGGGAGTGCTGGAAACGCAACAAGAAAATGTAAATAAGTTAGTTAATGAAATCGACACAAGCAGAAAATTAGGAAGAATGAACAGCAAGAAAAGAAGTAAAGAAAAAGTCCTAAGAAGCCTTGAAATCAAGAAAGATTTCACAACTCCCTTCAAACGGCTCTAATCTCCCTCCAATGAAAAACAATGACAAGAAGATGGCTAAAGATGGCTCCCATAATAAAAAAGATTGTTAAAATTACTTCCAAAGAAAACTCAAGAGAAAATTCTGGGAGAAAACCCAAAGAGAATTTTCACTCAACAAAAATTTGATTTCAAAATATAATTAATGTGTTCTCTCATGTGGGTGGCCGGCCATGCCTTATTATAGGCCTTTAACTATTTTCCTAACCCTATTACGAAAACTAGAAAAATAACTTAATTATTAAGTTCAAGGAAAAATTCGGCCGAGGCTTTTAATGGGCTACTTGGGCTGAATTTTTTTACATAGAAATTTAATCATAAAGTCTAAAATCTAAACTAAAAAAAAATAAAAGTTTACAAATAGGGCCACTTTGACAATTTGGTCTGATTTTCAACTAAGTCTAGTTTGAATTTCTTGATTGGGCTTGGAACATCTTATTGGGCCGCGTCTTCAAGAACTTGGGTTTGTAATCTGTTCTCTCCCGAAATTTGTTCATTGATGCTCGTAACTGAGATCCAATGCGCCTTAGCTACAAGATTCGGTTTCTTGGGCCAAGAATTCCAAGATTTAAATCTTGATTTTCTTGATTCTTGACATCGCTCAAAACAGCAAAATTGGGCCAAGCTTTGGTTTCTTGATTTTCTTGAAAATAAGAAAGTGAATCTTGATTTTCTTTTTCCTTTGTGTACGCATCTAAGGCCTTGCTAATAAAGTCTTGAATGGTTCCATTTAGTTTCGTACGCATTTGCCTGGCCTTTGACCTCATTATTGGGCCTTGTGGAAATTTGAGCCCATCACGTTCTTGAGCTTGAGATGGGCCTTTGTGACTCGTATCATTCCCTCTTCCTTAAAAAGATTCGTCCTCGAATCTAAAAAAATCAAATGGAGATAAGTCCAGATTAAACACAAATAATCAAATTTGTCCAGATTTAAACAAATTAATTACTAACACTTATTTAAGGTGAACTAAAATTAATTCTAACACTTATTTGAGCTGAACTAAATTTAATAAACTAACTCATTTAATTTATTCCAGCAAATTAAAAATGCATAAAATTAAATAAAAGCGAATTAAGCTCAACGAGCTAGAATCAGCTCAAATTGAACTCCATGGAGCTGGAACAAGCTAGTTCAGCTTGCGAAAGTTTTCGAATGGCGCGTGATGAACTGAACCAAGGACATTTTCAGGGCAGGGTCGTATCATCCCCCCTTCTTCAAAGCAACCTGTCCTCCAGTCACTGCATTGGTTAACTCAAACATAGTTCCTCTTACTCGACTTTCCTCGATCAAACGGGACTAATGGCAATTGAGTCCGCTGAAAAGAATAGCCATGAGTTAGTAAATAGCAACGAAAACAAACTTGTAGTCCAATCATAAGCATAACAAAACAAGTATAACACATGCGAATGGACAGATTCAGATTACCATGCAAACAAGCTAATTTACTCGCCAATGCCTCGTCAAATATTCGAAACAAAGATGGACATGTTTTAAGGCATTCAGTCATCTCAAATTGTTTCCACAAACCATGAATAAATAGCGAGTAATAAATCAAATGGTAAACGTAATCGTCACAAGTAGGTATTTGAAAAGGTTCACACGGTTCACAAAGTTGCACAATCATACCATGCATTAATCGACGGACTATAGATTCAGTCACACATGCATCATAAAAATTATCAAAAACAATAATCTTTTTATCAACCATCAAAATAGATAGATCATCAATAAATAAAATAGGACAGTCAAGCACGTTTCGACCTAAGTGTTTTACAAAAATTAAATCATCAACACGATCTTTGTCACTATCCAAGGAGTACAAAGGTGTTTCAAAATTTTCAAGCATCTTACCTTTATAAGCAGAAGAATAAGGGTCGATTTTACCTTTTCTATTTAATACAAACCTTCGCTCATCAGGGGCATAGTGTAGTCGAAGCTCCGTTGTTGAGTTAACCTTTGTCAAATAGAACTCAAACTTCATGTATAACCACGGAATCTGTTTAAAGCACGAATATAAATTGAAAATAAATTTGGCAAATTTCGTTACCTTATTCAAAAACCAAGTATTAAAACAATAGAAAGTATTTGCACACAATAGATGATGCTTGATTTTCCAACAAAATATACCAAAATAGATTCCGAGTTTAAAAACTTGATTTTGATAAGTCATGCCGAAGTGTAACAAAGATTTCATTAAACCAATCAAGTTAAACCATGAGGATTTTCGCATACATACCAACATACATTCAAAACTTTTTTTATTCACCAAAACAGATTTGCACAAATTCGCGGATTTTACACAAGGTAAATCAAGAGAATAACAACTCACGCTTCCTTTCGTAATGACTTTATCAACCACAATCGAAGAATAACAGTTAATCGGATCAAAATGAAGGGATCTTTTAAGAACTAAGTCACCAAAAGTTTTATCAATAATTTTCAAATTTGCACGGGACTTGGTTGCTAAAATTTCCTTACCTCGCTTACCTTCGGGCTCATGTAGTGTGATTTCATCTTTGCCTATGTTGATCATATGAAAGCGTCTTTCATCAGAAAGGTATTGAAGTTGAAAGTTATATTTCGGTCTTTCGGGAACCTGAAAAGTAGCGACACAAGAAAAATTCTTCTCTTGGTTAGTGGAAACATTCCTCACTACCCTTTCCTCGTCTTTTTCTTTTGTTTCTTTTTCGAACTCATTTTCTCTTCTTTCTTCACTTTCTTTTTCAATTCTCTTGTCTGTTTCCTTTTCACTCTCAATCTCTTTTTGCTCTTTTTCATTCTCTTTTTCTTTTTTGATTTCTTTTTCTGTCTTTCTTTCATTACAAGATAGAGATGTTGAATCAGAATGAAAAGACTCTCGTTGGGTATGTACGGAATGACTTGCATACGAACAATGATCACCTTTTCAACATTGATTCTCAGTGGACGAGTTCCTTGGGGCATACGAAGGATTACTTGTGATTTCTTGTTCGTCAATTTGGAAAACTTCACGCTCGAAACTTGCTTTGCATCGTCTTGAATTTCTCGTTGAATAAGAATCAAGATATAAATCTCTTCTCGAATATTCGTTGGATGTTCGTCTTCTGGGCAGTCAAATTTTTGCCCTTTCACTTGAATTAAGTTGTCCTCGTTGGGCTCTTTTCTCCACTCGGTCCAATCGTATCTCATTGATAGTAGCACTTAATATTCGAAGTATGGCAGCTCGTTTGTCTAACTGTTGTTGGATCATTTTAAATTTATCATGGACATCATTATGGTCATCATCAACTTGACCAACTCTAGACTTTTTTTTTGAATACCTGTAAAACAAACGCTCACACTCCAAATAAAAAATTAACAAACCTCGCCGTTAGTCACTCAAAAAGGAAAATCAAATTCTCAAAGAGGTAGAATTCAGTCTTGTGAGTTCTTTAGTAGAGTCTATATCAATCAATTAGAAAGTGTATGAACCGTAACTACTAAAGAATCCTAATTTGCACTAAGAGTCCAAAAATGACGAGACACCAATTGATTTGTGTCACACCGAGGAAGAATTGTGCACACTTTTAATGTTAAGAATCAATAAAAATTGCCGATACCCGAAAACCCGAAAAAACTGCGGAGTAACTTGACAACTTCGTTAGAGGTGTTCCCAATCTCCAAAAATCACGAAATTTAAACTAGAATTTCCTTAGATATTGTATATTTGATCTAGAAAGTTTCAGCACTAAACTCAACCCGCTGAATATTTTTTTAATTTTTATTTATTTTTTATTTTTTTTGACTTTTTTGACTGATTTTTTTGCAGGAAATATTTTTTAATATTCTATCACAGTGCCAAAAATATGCATATAAAATTTCAAACCAATTGGAAAACGTTTACCCACTCAAATGAATTTTTTTCCAAATATTTTTCTGGGTAAAACAGCTACATTCTGGAAATTAGTTTATAAATCAACCAAGAACACCCAAAACGCCCAAAATCTGATACCAAATGATAGAGGGTTGCGCGCGGACCAAGATCGAGTTGCCAAGTCACGAGAAAATCCCTAAGAAAGCTTTAGACACTCGGATCTGAAACGAAACAGAAAGTTAAACTTAGAATGAACAGATCTGAAACGAAACACCCAAAATAATAAAGAATCAGCCAAGAATTGAAAACTTATTGATAGGAGTTATTGGACGCCAGGAAAACAGAATTTAACTTCAATAAAATACTTCCCAAGCCGAATCTAACAAAGAGAACACCAAATAGAAAATTAAATTCATCTGACTAAGAAATCCAAATCGGAATAGGAGTAGGAGGCTTGGGCGGCAAGATTAATTGACAAGTATGACTAAAGAATGTTTCTTTATGCCAAGAATGATGTCGAATAGACCCTTGAAACTTAGAGGGACTGGAAACGCAACAAGAACAAATAAATTAAGTAAATCCCCAAATCAGCAGAAACAAAATAATTAAAAAAATAAACAGTAAGAAAGATGAATAAAGTCCTAAGAAGCCTTGAAATCCCGAAAGATTTCACAACTCCCTTCAAACAGCTCCAATCCCCTCCAATGTAGAACACGGCAAGAAGAAGGCTGAAGATGGCTCCCACAATTAAAAGATTGTTAAAACTACTTCTAAAGAAAACTCAAGAGAGAATTCTTGGAGAAAACTCAAAGAGAATTTTTCACTCAAAAAAATCTAATTTCAATGTATTGTGTGTGTGGGTGGCCGGCCAAGCCTTACATATATAGGCCTATTACTACTTTCCTAACCCTATTAGGAAAACTAAAAAAAAAACCTAATTGTTTGATTTTTAAAGGAAAATTCGGCCCAGGCCCTTAAATGGGTCTCGAGGCTAAATGTTTACATAGAATTTAACCCATAAAGTCTAAAAATTAAACTAAGTATTTAAAGAATTAAAACTCAACAAATTGGGCCACTTTGACAATTTGGCCTGATTTTCAACTAAGTCTAGTTTGAACTTCTTGTTTGGGCTTGGAACATCCTATTGGGCCGTGCCTTCAAGAATCTGGGCTTGTGATCTATTCTCTCCTGAAATTGGTTCGTTGATGCTTGTAACTGAGATCCAATGCGCCTTAGCTGCAAGATTCGGTTTCTTGGGCCAAGATTTCCAAGATTTGAAATCTTGATTTTCTTGATTCTTGAAATCGCTCAAAACAGCAAGATTAGACCAAGATTCGGTTTCTTGATTTTCTTGAAAATAAGAAAGTGAATCTTGATTTTCTTTTTCCTTTGTATACGCATCTAAGGCCTTGCTAATGAAGTCTTGAATGATTCTATTTAGTTTCGTACGCATTTTTCTGGCCTTTGACCTTGTTATTGGGCCTTGTGGTCATTTGAGTCCATAACATTCTTGAGCTTGAGTTGGGCCCTTGTGAGTCGTATCACATCTACAAGGTAAAACTTCTCAAAAGTAGTATGTCCACAATTACTATAGATATGGTCGAAATCAGCATCATTAGTATATAACTCTTTAATATGTTCAAACCCTAATACTTTAGCATTTAATGTAGTTATTAAAGCATATCGTCTAGACAAAGCATCCGCAACTACATTATCTTTACCTGTTTTATATTTTATCACATAAGGGAATGTTTCAATGAATTCCACCCATCGGGCATGCCGTTTACTTAACTTACCTTGTCCCTTTAACCATTTAAGGGATTCATGGTCTGTATGAATTACAAATTCATTAGGTAGCAAGTAATGTTGCCATACTTGAAGTGCACGAACCAATGCTAAAAGTTCTTTATCATAAGTTGAGTAATTTAATTGTGCACAATTCAACTTTTCACTAAAATAAACAATTGGATGCTTATCTTGTATTAAAAATGTGCCAATGCCAATTCCTGAAGCATCACACTCAAGTTCAAAAGTGTTAGTAAAATCAGGTAATCTAAGAAGAGGAGCAAAACATAACTTAGCTTTTAGGGTTTGAAAAGCCTTTTCTTGAGTTTCACCCCATTTGAAACCCACGGATTTTTTAATAACTTCTTTTAATGGGGTAGCAATAGTGGAGAAATCTTTCACAAATCGTCTATAAAAACTAGCTAAACCATGGAAAGATCTCACCTCAGTTATCGATTTAGGAGTTGGCCACTCCTTGATTGCCTTAACTTTGTCCTCATCGACATGAATACCTTGAGCACTAACTATGAAACCTAAAAATATTAGCTTATCACAGCAAAATGTGCATTTATCAAGGTTGGCAAACAATTTTTCAGCTCTTAGAATGTCTAAAACCGTTCTAACATGGAAAACATGATCATTCAATGTTGTTGACTAAATTAAAATGTCATCAAAGTAAACTGCTACAAATTTACCCAAGTGAGGCCTTAAAACGTGAGTCATTAATCTCATAAATGTACTCGGTGCATTAGTAAGGCCGAAAGGTATAACTAACCATTCATATAATCCAAATTTTGTTTTAAAGGTTGTTTTCCATTCATCCCCTTCCCTCATTCGAATTTGATGATAACCGCTTTTTAAATCAATTTTAGTAAATATAGTTGAACCATGTAATTCATCAAGCATGTCATCAAGTCGAGGAATTGGATGTCTATACTTTACTATTATTTTGTTGATTGGACGACAATCAACACACATTCAATACGTACCATTTTTCTTAGGTACCAATAAGACAGGAACGGCACAAGGGCTTAAGCTTTCATGAATGTACCCTTTGTCTAATAAATCTTCAACTTGCCTTTGCAATTCCTTTGTCTCCTCGAGATTGCTTCTATAGGCTAGTCGATTTGGAATTGAAGCTCCGGGTACTAAGTCAATTTGGTGTTCTATCCCACGTAAAGGTGGTAAACCTTTAGGGGCCTCACTAAAAACATCTTCATAATCCTGCAAAAGACATTGAAACACACTAGGCAAATTTTCATTAATGTTAGATAAAGATAAATAATTTTGCCTAAACCTCACAAGGATACAAGGCTGTTTATTGAGTAGGGCTCTCCTCACATCTTTTTTTATTGCAAATAAATTTTTCAGTCTAGTTTTCCCACTTGCGGATTCACTCACCTTTGGGCCATTTAAATTTTGACTTTTTTCACTACTAGCCTATTTTCTCTCTGTCTTTTTTATTTGTCCTTTCTTCCTCACCCCTCACAAAATTTCATCATTCTCAATTGATCTTTATATACATCATTCAGATTTAAAGGAGCAAAAGTGAATTTTCGGCCTTTAAACACAAGAGAGTATCTATTGAACTTACCTTGGTGTGTAACATCACGATCAAATTGCTAAGGCCATCCAAGGAGCAAGTATGCCGCATGCATTGGGACCACATCACACCATACCTCATCCTCGTAATTCTCGAGCTTAAAAGTGATCAAGGACTATTTTGTAACTTTAACTTCCGAACATTTATTAAGCCACTGAAGGTGATACGGCTTAGGGTGCTTGGTACAAGGTAACATTAAGGAATCCACCAAATAACTGCTAACTACATTCGAATAACTCCCACTATCAATAATAAGTGAACATAAGTTACCTTTTATAAAACACCTAGAATGGAAGATATTGGTCCTTTGGTTATCAACATCATCTCTCATTTGGATGTTAAGGGTGCGGCAAACTACAAGGCATTGAAAATCGGCAAAGTCCCCTTCTCTTGGTGGTTCAACCACCTCTTCTTCATTAGCACTATCATCCACAAGTTCGGGCATTTCCAGATCTATTTTATCGAAGTCGGAAGTGTACTCACCATTATCTTTCATAAGAAGCAATCTGATGTTAGGGCATTCTCTACTATAATGACCACTCCCTTTGCACTTAAAACATTCAATCTCACGAGTCTTCTTTACATTCAAATCACCTAAATTGGGCTGCTTAGAAGGTGTTTGCGTTTTAATAGGAGCCCCTTTCTTCCAATCTGATTGCTTACTACCACTACTCGAAGAAGACTTATTAGTAACAAAAGGTGGTTTCGAATATTTAAAATCAGAATTGGAAGTGTTACCTCTATAATATTATGAAGTAGAATTGGAACTAACCCTTTGTTCTTTTAATTGCTGCTCGATCTCAATGGCTTTATGAACTGCTTCTTCTAAATCAATGTATGTTTATAGCCTCAATGTATTAGCTATTGGCCTATTTAAACCATCAATAAATCGAATCATAGTTGTTTCATCCTCCTCCTCTACATTAGCTCTCTGCATGAGCATTTCCATCTCCTTAAAGTATTCATCTACCGTCCTACTTCCTTGAACAAGTCATCTAAGTTTTTTTTTAACCTCTCTTTAGTAATGAGGCAGAATAAATATTTTACGCATGACTTGTTTCAACTCATCCCATGTCGTCATCTCACCTTCATAATTCCTATGACTATTTACCCCAAGTTGAGTCCACCAATTTAATGCATAATATGAAAATTCCAGTGTTGCTAACGATACTTTTTCATTATCCGAACATTTATAATAGCGAAACATAAGCTCAATTTTAGATTCCCATTCACAATAAGCTTTTGGATCATTCTTACCTCGAAATGAAGGAATTGTGAATTTTGGTTTTGCCAAGGAGGGCTGTCCGCGATCATGACATTCATAGTCAGCTCTAGGGACACATCTAGGAGCATGCCTATGAGTACGAGGCTGGTTATCCACGTCATCTTTAATTGAACCCCGATACTGAGGCTCTTGATCCAATCGCATCTCATTGATAGTAGCACTCAATGTTTGAAGTATGTCATTTGTTTGTTTGATTGCAGTAGCCTGTTCGTCTAACTATTGTTGGATCTCTTTAAATTTGTCATGGACATCATTATGGTCATCGTCAACTTGACCAATTCTAGACATTTTTTTTTTGTAATACCTGCAAAACAAACACTCAACACTAAAAAAACGAAAATTAAATTCTAAAAAAGGTAGAATTCAGTCATGTGAGTTCTTTAGTAGAGTCTATATCAATCAATTAGAAAATGTATGAACCGTAACTACCAAAGAATCCTAATTTGCACTAAGAGTCCAAAAAATGATGAGACACTAATTGATTTGTGTCGCACCGAGGAAGCATTGTGCACACTTTTAAATCCTACTAACACAAGAAACAAGAATCTGTTAGATAGTGTAAAGGAAGAATAAAAGCAAAACAAATGTAAACCTACAGCTAAGAATCAATAAAAATTGTTGATACCCGAAAACCCGAAAACAACTACGGAGTAACTTGACAACTTCATTTGAGGTGTTCCTGATCTCCAAAAATCATGAAATTTAAACTAGAATGTCCTTAAATATTGTATATTTGATCTGGAAAGTTTTGGCACTAAACTCAACCCGCTGAGTATTTTTTAATTTTTATTTGATTTCATATTTTTCTATTTTTGTGACTTTTTCGACTGATTTTTTTGTGGGAAATATTTTTTAATATTCTATAACAATGCCACAAATCTGCATATAAAATTTTAGACCAATCAGACAACGTGTACCCACTCAAATGAATTTTTTTCCAAAAATTTTTCTGGGTAATAACTGCTGTTTGCTGGAAATCAGTTTAGAAATCTGGAAAAGTATGAACAAAAGACGTTTCTTGATGCCAAAGAATATTGCAAGAATAGATCTTGAAGTTTGGAATGGCTGAAACGCAACAAGAATAATTAAACAAGTTAATCACTAATTTCGGCACAAGCAGAAAAATTAAAGAGGAATAAATAGCAAGAAAATATAAAGAAAGTCCTAAGAAGCCTTGAAATCAAGAAAGATTTCACAACTCCCTTCAATCGGCTCCAATCTACCCTCCAATGTAGAAACACGGCAAGAAGAAGGCCGAAGATGGCTCCCAGAATCTAAAAGATTGTTAAAACTACTTCTAAAGAAAACTCAAGAGAAAATTCTTGGAGAAAAACTCAAAGAGAATTTTCAATCAATAAAAATATAATTTCAAGTGTAATATATGAAGGGTGGCCGGCCAAGCCATATAAATAGGCCACCTAACTATTTTCCTAACCCTATTAGGAAAACTAAAAAAACCCTAATTATTGATTTTTCAAGGGAAATTCAGCCAAGGCCTTTAATAGGCTTCTTGGGCTGAATTTTATATAGGAATTTATTTATAAAGTCTAAAAATTAAAACTAAATATTTAAAGAATTAAAATTTCACAAATTGGGCCACTTTAACAATTTGGCCTGATTTTCAACTAACTCTAATTTAAACTTCTTGGTTGGGCTTGGAACATCTTATTGGGTCGTATCTTCAAGAACTTGGGCTTGTAATCCGTTCTCTCCCGAAATTGGTTCGTTGATGCTCATAACTAAGATCCAATGCGCTTTAGCTGCAAGATTCAGTTTCTTGGGCCAAGATTTCCAATATTTGAAATCTTGATTTTCTTGATTCTTGAAATCACTCAAAACAGCAAAATTGGGCCAAGCTTCGGTTTCTTGATTTTCTTGAAAACAAGAAAGTGGATCTTGATTTTCTTTTTCCTTTGTGTACGCATCTAAGGCCTTGCTAATAAAGTCTTGAACGGTTCCATTTAGTTTCATATGCATTTGCCTAGCCTTTGACTTCGTTATTGGGCCCTGTGGTAATTTGAGCCCATCACGTTCTTGAGCTTGAATTGGGCCTTTGTGACTCGTATCACTCATTCAACCGAATCTTGCTACGACAATTAAATGAATTTTATTTGCTTAGTTCTTAAGTATGTATTTGACTATTCGGCTAGCTTAAAGCTTTCCTATAAATAGTTGTTATCTCATTTTGTAGAGGTTCTTTTTGACAAATTGTTAATGTATTGCTACCAAATTTGTGAGTCACTTTCTCTCAAATTTCGTTCAAGACCCAAAAGTCTTATCTAGCTTCTAGTGGCATCTACCGAGTCTCTTTTTTGAACTTACCACTCCTTTAACCGAGTGTGGCATTCGTCTTTATACCTTTGGTTCATACATACCTAAGTATTGGGTCAAGGTCCCAAATTTACCATTTCGAACACCTTTAAGGTCTTATAAGTTTCGGGCCAACACTCAACTTTAGTGTTGGTTCATTCTTGACCTCTTTTGAATCCATTTGTCCCAATTCCTATCCACCTACCAAAATTTTGAGTCCAATTCGTTTCGTACTTAAACCGAAACCAATTCAACCAAACCTAAACCCTTTCTTTCCAAACTAACCTAAACAATTCTACCCTTCCTTCTTGAGCCAAAATTTGATTTACATGAACCAAACTTAACCTAATTCTTGATTAAATTTCTAAACCAAACTATACTTCTTCATTTATGATTAGGCAACTAATCGACTCGGCTTAAACCACTAACCCAAGTTCGTATCAGGAAGGCTTGTTAAATCTTATTAATAGAATGGCTAACCGAGTACCTTAATCGAATATAGGTTCTATTGTCGTGGTCTACTGCGTTTTTCTTCAACAAGGTGTGTACACACACCACTCCAATCGTAAATTGGCAAATGCTAAAATCTCTAAATGGTAAAAAGCCGAAAAGCTAAAAATATGGCTTTGGCTATCACACGAGCGCACGAATACAAATATGGATAAGTCGATAGAACGATAGAGGCCACCACGAGTGATCTTGTGGTCTTAGGCTATTTTTGGGCCAAATAAATCGGAATGGGCCGATTAGGCCCAATGGGCTGTGAGCTCTAAGCGAGTAAAATTTTCTTGGATGGATAGGAAATAATAAGCTGGCCATGTGATCGCATGGCCAAGGTCCATTTTGGGCTTAGTGGGCAATATGAGCATGTGGGCCCACTTGGGCCCGTTTACACCATTATGACCATTTAGGTTATATGTGTCACTCGAGGTGACTGTAGACCTTCAGAAGGTTGTTAAATGATCATAATGCCCCTGGAGGGTAAATGTATACTTTGCCCCTCGAGGGTAAATTACTGATTTGTGTTATGGTTTCATTGACTTAACTGTGAACAATATGACTGATTTTGAGCATGGCTTACTGCATACACGACATACTGCATGGGGTTGGGATCTTGTATTAGAGGAAGTGATTGATATGTGAGGGCCGCATGGGTCATATGAGACAATTGTGGACCCATTGATGGCTTTTAGCTGATTATGTGATTAGCAGCTCTACAACAATATTGGTTAGTGTCGTAACTAGTGCTACATAATGAGTGTAGGGATGGATGGGTCGATTTAATCCCCACAAGAGTGTAGGGTTGGACAGGAGATGGAGTACAGGGTTGGTATGGGTATTTATACATTGCATATACTTATTCAGATGGGCTTAGGCCCAGATATATGTGATATGTGCCATTTTATATGGGCTTGGACCCAACCGAGGCTAGTGTGGACTAAGGCCATTTGCCATAGTTACCGTAATGGGCTAAGGCCCACACGATACTGTTACTGTTAAGGGCTCAAGCCTAGACTAATTATGTTTCTTTAATAAGGGGATTACACACTGATTTTTCATAAAGTCACCCCATTTTTAACCTTTCAGGTAATCCCCAGCGTTAGACGGTTCGGAGCTGCGAGGGACTCAGAGAGGGCCACACAATTGCACATGTTTTATTTTCTTTTACTCATTTACTTAAGCATTTGATTTGATTCGGGTTGTAATAAGGCCTCTATAATTTTTGCATTTCAAATTTGGGATTTGATGTTGATACGAGTCACAAAGGGCCAACTCAAGCTCAAGAACATGATGGGCTCAAATTACCACAAGGCTCAATAACGAGGTCAAAGGCCAGACAAATGCATTCAAAACTAAATGGAACCATTCAAGAATTTATTAGCAAGGCCTTAAATGTGTACATGAAAGAAAAAGAAAATCAAGATTCACTTTCTTATTTTCAAGAAAATCAAGAAACCGAATCTTGGTCCAATTTTGCTGTTTGGAGTGATTTTAAGAGTCAAGAAAATCAAGATTTCAAATCTTGGAAATCTTGGTCCAAGAAACCGAATCTTGTAGCTAAGGCACATTGGATCTCTGTTATGAGCATCAACGAACCAATTTCGGTAGGAAACAGACTACAAGCCCAAGTTCTTGAAGGCAAGGCCCAAAAAGATGTTCCAAGCCCAATCAAGAAAGTTAAATGAGACTTAGTTGAAAATCAGGCCAAATTGTCAAAGTGGCCCAATTTGTAAAATTTTAATTCTTTAAATACCTAGTTTAATTTTTAGACTTTATGATTAATGCCTATGTAAAAAAATTCAGCACAAGCAGCCCATTAAATGCCTTGGCCGAATTTTTCCCTCTAAATTTAATAATTAGGTTTTTTTTTAGTTTTCTAATAAGATTAGGAAAATAGTTAGAAGGCCTATTAATAGGCTTGGCCGGCCACCTTGTGAAGATGCTTGAGAAATACATTGAAATCAGATCTGTTTTGTTGAGTGAAAATTCTCTTTGAGTTCTCCAAGAATTTTCACTTGAGTTTTCTTTAGAAGGACTTTTAACAATCTTTTTTATTGTGGGAGCCATCTTCAGCCTTCTTCTTGCCATTGTTCTTCATTGGAGGGGAGATTAGAGCCGTTTGAAGGGAGTTGTGAAATCTTTCTCGATTTTAAGGCTTCTTAGGACGTTATCCTTATTTTTCTTGCTGTTCAATCTTTTAATTTTCTGCTTGTGTCGATTTCATTATCTAACTTGTTTAAACTCTCTTGTTGTGTCTCCAGCCCTGTTCAACCTTCAACAATCTGTTCGGCATCAACCTTGGACAACAAGAAACGTTTTGATTTCACAAAACCCTTTTTTATTACCGTCCAAACCCTAGATCTAGTTGATTTCATGATTTGCTGAGTTTTTATTGAAATTAACTTGCTGTTTTGTGTTCTTCTTTTCAGATTCAGCTGTTTGGAACCTATCTAGAATTCAATTTCGTGTTCTTGGCTTCCAAGATTAGCTATTCATAAGTGTTTTTAATTCTTGGCTGATCTTTTATTGATTTGGGTATTTTCGTTTCAGATCTAATTGATTCTAAGCCAAATTTCCTGTTTCGTTTCAAATCTAAGCGTCTAAAGCTTTCGTAGGATTTTCTCGTGACTTGACAACTCGATCTTGGTCCGCGCGTAACCCCCTATCATTTGGTATCAGTTTTTACCCAAAAAAAAATTTGATAAAAATTCATTTGAGTGGGTAAAAATTTTTTGATTGGTCTGAAATTTTATATGCATATTTGTGGCGCTATGATAGAATATTAAAAAATATTTCCTGCAAAAAAATCAATCGAAAAAGTCAAAAAATAGAAAAATACGAAATCAAATAAAAATTAAAAAAAATTTAGCGGGTTGAGTTTAGTGCTGAAACTTTCCAGATCAAATATACAATATTTAAGGACCTTCCAGTTTAAATTTTGTGATTTTTGGAGATCGGGAACACCTTGAACGAAGTTTTTCAAGTTACTCCGCAGTTTTTCGGGTTTTCGGGCATCAGCAATTTTTATTGATTCTTAGCTGTAGGATTTCATTTGTTTTGCTTTTATTCTTCCTTTACACTATCTAACACCTTCTTGTTTCTTGTGTTAGTAGGATTTCACAATGTGCACAATTCTTCCTCGGTGCAACACAAATCAATTGGTGTCTCGTCACTTTTTTTTGAATTCCTAGTGCAATTAGGATAATTTGGTAGTTACGGTTCTTACACTTTCTAATTGATTGATATAGACTCTACTAAAGAACTCACAAGACTGAATTCTACCTCAATGAGAATTTGATTTTTTTCTTTTTGAGTGATTAACGATGAGATTTGATAATTTTTTTTGGAGTGTTGAGTGTTTGTTTTGAAGGTATTCCAAAAGGGAAAAAATAAGATGCATAGAATGGATCAAGTCGATGATGACCATACTGATGTCCATGACAAATTTACAAACGTCCAACAACAATTAGACGGACAGGCTGCTGCAATCACATAAATAAATGCTACACTTCAAACATTGACTGCTACTATCAATGAGATGCAATTGAATCAAGAACTTCAGTATCGGGGTCCAATTAAAGAAGATGTGGATAATCAGCCTCCTGCTCATAGGCACACTATTAGACATGTCCCTAGAACTGACTATGATTTTCATGATCGTGGACAACCCTCCTTGGAAAAACCGAAATTCACAATTCCTCAATTTCGAGGTAAGAATGATCCAGAAGCTTATTATGGATGGGAAGCTAAAATTGAACTCATGTTTCGCTATTATAAATGTCCGGATGATGAAAAGGTGTCGTTAGCAACACTGGAATTTTCAGATTATGCATTAAGTTGGTAGACTCAACTTGGGGTAAATCGTCATAGGAATTATGAAGGTGACATTACGACATGGGATGAGTTAAAACAGGTCATGCGTAAGAGATTTATTCCGCCTCATTACTATAGAGATGTGAAAACGAAGCTTCGACGACTTGTTCAAGGTAGTAAGACGGTAGATGAATACTTTAAGGAGATGGAAATGCTTGTTCAGAGAGCTAATGTGGAGGAGGATGAGGAAACAACTATGGTTCGGTTTATTGATGGTTTGAATAGGCCAATAGCTAATACATTAAGGCTACAGACATACATTGATTTGGAAGAAGCAGTTCATAAAGCCATTGAGATCGAGCAGCAATTAAAGGAACAAAGGGTTAGTTCCTTCTTACTTCACAATATTATAGAGGTACAACTTCCAATTCTGATTTAAAAATTTCAAAATCACCTTTCGTTGCTAATAAGTCTTCTTTGAGTAATAGAAGTAAGCAATCAGATTAGAAGAAAGGGGCTCCTATTAAAATGCAAACACCTTCTAAGTAGCCCAATTTAAGCGATCCGAATGTGAAGAGGTCTCGTGAGATTGAATGTTTCAAGTGCAAAGGGCGTGGCCATTATAATAGGGAATGCCCTAACACGATATTACTTCTTATGAAAGATAATGGTGAGTATACTTCCGACTTCGATAAAAAAGATCCAGAAATGCCTGAACTTGTGGATGATAGTGATAATGGAGAAGAGTTGGTTGAACCACCAAAAGAAGGGGACTTTGCCGACTTTCAATCCCTTGTAGTTCGCCGCACCCTTAACATCCAGATGAGAGATGATGTTGATAACCAAAGGACCAGTATTTTCCATTCTCGGTGTTTTATAAAAGGTAACTTATGTTCACTTATTATTGATAGTGGGAGTTGTTCGAACGTAATTAGCAGTGATTTGGTGGATTCCTTAAAGTTACCTTGTATCAAGCACCCTAAGCCATATCACCTTCAGTGGCTTAATGAATGCTCGAAAGTTAAAGTTATAAAACAGTCCTTGGTCACTTTTAAGCTCGAGAATTATGAAGATGAGGTATGGTGTGATGTGGTCTCAATGCATGCGGCACACTTGCTCCTTGGACGACCTTGGCAATTTGATCGTGATGTTACACACCAAGGTAAGCTCAATAGATACTCCCTTGTGTTTAAAGGCTGAAAATTTCACTTTTTCTCCTTTAAATCCCAATGATGTATATAAAGATCAATTAAAGATGATGAAATTTTGTGAGGGGTGAGGGAGAAAGGACAAATACAAAAGACAGAGAGAAAAGATGCTAGTAGTGAAAAAAGTCAAAATTTAAATGGCCCAAAGGTGAGTGAATCCGCAAGTGGTAAAACTAGAGTGAAAAATCTGATGGCAACAAAAAAAGATGTGCGGAAAGCCCTACTCAATAAACAGCCTTGTATTCTTGTGAGGTTTAGGCAAAATTATTTATCTTTATCTAACATTAACGAACATTTGCCTAGTGTGTTTCAGTTTCTTTTGCCGGATTATGAGGATGTTTTTAGTGAGGCAGGCCCCTAAAGGTTTACCACCTTTACGTGGGATAGAACATCAAATTGACTTAGTACCCAGAGCTTCAATCCCAAATCGACCAACCTATAGAAGCAATCCCGAGGAGATAAAGGAATTGCAAAGGCAAGTTGAAGA
Source organism: Gossypium hirsutum (assembly GCF_007990345.1). Taxonomy (NCBI): domain Eukaryota; kingdom Viridiplantae; phylum Streptophyta; class Magnoliopsida; order Malvales; family Malvaceae; genus Gossypium; species Gossypium hirsutum. Next base: position 43,234,337 of record NC_053447.1, read on the forward strand.
GTTACTAGACAAAGGGTACATTCGTGAGAGCCTAAGCCCTTGTGTCGTTCCTGTCTTATTAGTACCTAAGAAAGATGGTACGTATAGAATATGTGTTGATTTTCGTCCAATCAACAAAATAACGGTAAAGTATAGACATCCAATTCCTCGCGTTGATGATATGCTTGATGAATTACATAGTTCAATTATATTTACTAAAATTGATTTAAAAAGCGTTTATCATCAAATTCGAATGAAGGAAGGGGATGAATGGAAAACAGCCTTTAAAACAAAATTTGGATTGTATGAATGGTTAGTTATACCTTTCAGCCTTACTAATGCACCTAGTACATTTATGAGATTAATGAATCACGTTTTAAGGCTTCACTTGGGTAAATTTGTAGTAGTTTACTTTGATGACATTTTAATTTACTCAAAAACATTAGATGATCATGTTTTCCATGTTAGAACCGTTTTAGACATTCTAAGAGCTGAAAAATTGTTTGCTAACCTTGATAAATGCACATTTTGCTATGATAAGCTAATATTTTTAGGCTTCATAGTCAGTGCTCAAGGTACTATGTCGATGAGGACAAAGTGAAGGCGATCAAGGAGTGGCCAACTCCTAAATCAGTAACTGAGGTGAGATCTTTCCATGGTTTAGCTAGTTTTTATAGATGATTTATGAAAGATTTCTCTACTATTGCTGCCCCATTAACAGAGGTTATAAAGAAATCCGTGTGTTTCAAATGGGGTGAAACTCAAGAAAAGGCTTTTCAGCCCTAAAAGCTAAGTTATGTTCTCCTCCTCTTCTTTGATTACCTGATTTTACTGATACTTTTGAACTTGAGTGTGATGCTTCAGGAATTGGCATTGGCGTCGTTTTAATGCAAGATAAGCAACCAATTGCTTATTTTAGTGAAAAATTGAATGGTGCACAATTAAATTACTCAACTGATGATAAAGAACTTTTGGCATTAGTTCGTGCACTTCAGGTATGGCAACATTACTTGCTGCCTAATGAATTTGTAATTCATACAGACCATGAATCCCTTAAATGGTTAAAGGGACAAGGTAAGTTGAGTAAACGGTATGCCCGATGGGTAGAATTCATTGAAACATTCCCTTATGTGATAAAATATAAAACAGATAAAGATAATGTAGTTGCAGATGCTTTGTCTAGACGATATGCTTTAATAACTACATTGAAATCTAAAGTATTAGGGTTTGAACATATTAAGGAGTTATATAATGATGATGCTGATTTCGGCCATATCTATAGAAATTGTGGACATACTACTTTTGAGAAGTTTTACCTTGTAGATGGCTTTCTCTTTCATGTAAACAAGTTGTGCATACCAAAGTGTTCCATGTGAGACTTATTGATTCATGAGGCCCATAGTGGGGGTTTAATGGGACATTTTGGAGTGGCCAAAACACCAGACATCTTGCAAGAACACTTCCATTGGCCACATATAAAGAAGGATGTCGAAAAGGTATGTTCTAAGTGCATTACATGTAAATAAGCAAAATCTAAGGTAATGCCTCATGGCCTTTATACTCCTTTACCGATTCCTACTTCACCATGGGTAGACTTATCCATGGATTTTATTCTAGGTTTGCCACGAACTAAGAAAGGAAGAGATAGTATATTTGTTGATGTTGACAGGTTTTCCAAGATGGCACATTTTATTCCTTGTCACAAAACAGATGATGCTACACATGTGGCAGACTTATTTTTTAAAAAGGTGGTAAGACTTCATAGCATCCCTAAAACAATTGTTTCTGACAGAGATGTCAAATCTTGGTACGAAATTACTTTATTCAACTATATGTCACCCCCAAATCGATGACCAAATTGAGGTAGTTAGTCGAATCTTTGGAGCCTTATTACGATCAATTGTGGGAAAGAACATTAAAAATTGGGAAAATGTCTACCATTTGTTGAATTTGCATATAATAGATCTATTCATTCTACAACTGGTTATTCTCCATTTGAACTTGTTTATGGTTTTAACCCACTAACAATACTTGATCTTGCCATTACCACTTGAACATACTGTTAATTTAGATGGCGAATAGAAAGCTGAGTTGGTGAAATCCTTATACGAGAAGGTTAGGCAACAAATAGCCAAAACAAATGACGTCAACACCAACATAGCAAACAACGGGCGCAAACGGGTTGTCCTTGAACCCGGAGATTGGGTTTGGGTCCATATAAGGAAAGAACGATTTCCTACAAAAAGAAAGACCAAGTTGGACCCAAGGGGCGATGGGCCTTTTCAAGTACTCGAGCGGATCAACGATAATGCAAATAAAATTGATCTACCCGGTGAGTACAATGTAAGTTCTACTTTCAATGTGGCTGACTTATCTCCATTTGATTTTTCACATTCGAGGATGAATCTTTTTGAGGAATGGGGGAATGATACGAGTCACAAAGGCCCAACTCAAGCTGAAGAACGTGACGGGCTCAAATTACCACAAGGCCCAATAACGAGGTCAAAGGCCAGATAAATGCGTTCAAAACTAAATGGAACCATTCAAGAATTTATTAGCAAGGCCTTAGATGCCTACACGAAGGAAAAAGAAAATCAAGATTCACTTTCTTATTTTCAAGAAAATCAAGAAACCGAATCTTGGTCTAATTTTGTTGTTTGGAGCGATTTCAAGAATCAAGAAAATCAAGATTTCAAATCATGGAAATCTTGGTCCAAGAAACTGAATCTTGCAGCTAAGGCGTGTTGGATCTCCATTATGAGCATCAATGAACTAATTTCGGTAGGAAACGGACTACAAGCCCAAGTTCTTGAAGGCAAGGCCCAAAAAGATGTTCCAAGCCTAATCAAGAAATTTAAATGAGACTTAGTTGAAAATCAGGACAAATTGTCAAAGTGGCCCAATTTGTAAAATTTTAATTCTTTAAATACCTCATTTAATTTTTAGACTTTATGATTAATGCCTACGTAAAAAAATTCAGCCCAAGCAGCCCATTAAATGCCTTGGCCGAATTTTTCCCTCTAAATTTAATAATTAGGTTTCTTTTTAGTTTTCTAATAAGATTAGAAAAATAGTTAGAAGGCCTATTAATAGGCTTGGCCGGCCACCTTGTGAAGATACTTGAGGAATACATTGAAATCAAATTTGTTTTGTTGAGTGAAAATTCTTTTTGAGTTCTCCAAGAATTTTCTCTTGAGTTTTCTTTAGAAGGACTTTTAACAATCTTTTTTATTGTGGGAGCCATCTTCAGCCTTCTTCTTTCCATTGTTCTTCTTTAGAAGGTTTCTTAGGACGTTATCTTTATTTTTCTTGTTGTTCAATCTTTTAATTTTCTGCTTGTTTCGATTTCATTGTCTAACTTGTTTAAACTCTCTTACTGCGTCTCCAGCCCTGTTCAACCTTCAAGAATCTGTTCGGCATCAACATTGGACAACAAGAAATGTTTTGATTTCACAAAACCCCTCTTTATTGCTGTCCAAACCCTAGATCTAGTTGATTTCATGATTTTCTGAGTTTTTTTGAAATTAACTTGCTGTTTTGTGTTCTTCTTTTCAGATTCGACTGTTTGGAACCTATCTTGAATTCAATTCCGTGTTCTTGGCTTCCAAGATTAGCTATTCATAAGTGTTTTTAATCCTTGGCTGATCTTTTATTGATTTGGGTATTTTCGTTTCAGATCTAATTGATTCTAAGCCAAATTTTTTGTTTCTTTCAGATCTAAGCGTCTAAAGCTTTCGTAGGATTTTCCTGTGACTTGACAACTCGATCTTGGTCCGCGCACAACCCTCTATCAGATGTGATTGTGATTTATATCTGCTAGAAGTAGAACACGATTTTCCAAAATAATAACTGTTTTCTAACACTATGTTTCCGCACCTCAATTTTTTTTTAAATATCACGTTTTCGTAAATCATTTGCTTTAACTTAAGCTTCCGCAACACTAAGGTTTTGAAGGTAATAAGTTATGAATAAACCTTGATTGAAAATAAACAAACACAAACTGAGGTTTATACAAGTTTTAAATGGAAAGAAGTTTGAAATTTCAAGAAAGGTTTTTAATGAAAACATGGTTTTTGAAAAACACTTCAATGTGACACGCCAGATTCGGGTCTAACTTCTAGGCTGGGTTTGTGGTGTTACATAATAAATACGAACAAAAACCCTTGAACCATTTGCAAAACAAGGGCGATAAATGAAAGTTAGAATGATTATGATGTTCTTTAATGTTACAAGTGATTAAATAATTATGAGTTGTGGAAGGAATTGTCGATGATTAGTGTTTCCTTAATCGACTTGGTCTCCTCCAAGAACCCTAAATTTGATTCTATTTCCTTGTTCTTTTATTACTTAATTTGTGTTGCTACCCTTTTAATTCTAACCTGGATTGTTTGAGTTTCGAGTGGGGTCAACCTCCAAGATTCCTTTCGTTCATCTAGAGCACAAAGTAAAATCTGCAACTTGGAAAAAATTTTGATCTTGTACCACACACATCACTTCATAAATGACCGATACAGATTTAATAACTAAAGAACATCGAATAAATTCAATTCTTTATGATAGAAAAAACAACTAAATTGAGCAAGAACCAGGATCTTGAAAGAGATCAAGTCGGTTCATAAAGAAGACTTGTTCTTGGTAAATTCCAGTTGAATTAAATATGCCAAGAAGGGAAAACAATCGATTAAGAAAATATTTGAATAATTGATAAGGACGTGTGCGAAATATGATCCCAAGTTTGTCCAAGTTGCAGATTTGTTCTATGGCTCTAGAAGAAAGATGAAACTTGGATTTTGACTAATCTTGAGAATGCAACTATCCAAGACTCATTAGGACATCTTCTGATGCAAACCAGCTCGATGATGTGAGTCGAGTCGTTGATGTGCCCGATCATAAAATAGAGAAGTATCGCTCGATTCTGAAATGTAGTTTGAAAGTTGGCTAAATATGGAGTAAGGTTTCAAAAATTGGTTCAAGAGTGTTAAGTTTGAAATGATATAGGTTTCGACAAACAAGAAAATAATAAGAAGGGAACGGTGTGGAGGAAATAGACGTTTTTGGGGCAAAGACGTTTTTGGGGCAGGGTCGTATCATCCCCCTTCTTCGAAGTGACTTGTCGTCAAGTGATGCGTTGGTTCACTTGAACATAGCTCCTCTTTCTTGACTTTCCTCGATCGAATGGGGCAAATGGAAATTGAGTCAACTGAAAAAAATAGCCATAAGTTAGAAAATAGCAACGCAAGCAAGCTCGTAGTCCAATCATAAGCATAACAAAACAAGTATAACGCATGCGAATGGACAGGTTCAAAACAACATGTTGACAATCATGCAAACAAATTAATTTACTCGCCAATGCCTCGTCAAGTATTCGAAACAAAAATGGACATATTTTAAGGCATTCAAACGTCTCAAATTGTTTCCAAAAGTCATAACCAAAACGTGAGTAATGAATCAAATGGTAGACATAATTGTCACAAGTAGGTATTTGAAATGATTCACAAAGTTCACGGAGTTGCACAATCATACCATGCATTAGACGATTGACTATAGATTCATTCACACATGCATCATAAAAATGATCGGAAACAAGAATCTTATTATCAACAACCAAAACAGATAGATCATCATCAAGCAAAATGGAACAACTAAGCATAACACGATCTAAGTGTTTTACAATAGTTAAATCTTCAACACGATTTGTAACACCATTCGAGGAGAACAGAAAACTTCCAATACTTTCAAATGTATTACCTTTATGAGCAGAAAAATAAAGATCATTTTTACCTCGCTTGATCAACACAAAACTTCGCTCCTCGGGGATACAGTGTAGTCGAAGCTTCGTGGCTAAATTAACATTTGTCAAATGGAACGCAAACTTCATGTACAACCATAGAAATTTTTTAAGGCACAAATATAAATTGAAAACAAATTTTTCAAATGTCGTTACCTTGTTCAAAAACCAAGTATCAAAACTATAGAAATTATTCGCACAAAATTTAAGATGCTTGATTTTTCCACAAATCGAACCAAAACAAATTTCGGGTTTAAACACACGAGTTTGATTACTTTTGCTCGAATACAATGGAAATTTTTCTGATAGAGGGTTGCACACAGACCAAGATCGAGCTTCTCAAGTCACGGGAAAGTCCAACGAAAACTATAGACACTTGGGCTGAAAACGAAAACAGAAAAATTAACCTTAGAAGAAAAAGGTATATAAAGAAACACCCCAAAACAAGAAAGAATCAACCAAGAGTCAAAACACTTATTAATAAGGTTTCTTGGAAGCAAAGAAACCGAACTTTAACTTCAAGAAAGACTCCAAAGCAGAATCTGACAAGGAAAACACAAAACAGAAAATTAAACTCAAAAGACCAAGAAAACCAAATTAAAGTAGAAGTAGGATACTTGGGCGTCAGGAAAGATTGAAAATTATGAATAAACGTCGTTTCTTGATGCCAAAGAATGTTACAAAATAGGTTCTTGAAGCTTAGAACGGCTGAAAATGCAACAAGAACAATTAAACCAAGTTAATCAACAATTCGGCACAAACAAAAATAATTAAAGAAGAACAAATAGCAATAAAGATAAAGAAAGTCCTTAGAAGCCTTGAAATCAAGAAAGATTTCACAACTCCCTTCAAACGGCTCTAATCTACCCTCTGATGTAAAAACAGGGCAAGAAGAAGGTTGAAGATGGCTCCCACAATAAAAAACATTGTTAAAACTACTTTTAAAGAAAACTCAAGAGAGAATTCTGGGAGAAACTCAAAGAGAATTTTCACTCAACAAAAATCTGAATTCAATGTAATGTCCTCAATAAAATCTCATTTCAATGTATTCCTCAAGTGTAGTGTAATGTGTGTGGCCGGCCAAGCCTTACATATATAGGCCTCTATTACTTTCCTAACACTATTAGGAAAAACTAAAAAAAAGCCCTAATTATGAGATTAAAGGAAAATTCGGCCAAGGCTATTTAAATGGGCCTCTTGGACTGAATGTTTACATAGAAATTAATTTATGAAGTCTAAAATTTAAACTAAGTATTTAAAGAATTAAAACTTAACAAATTGGGCCACTTTGACAATTTGGCCTGATTTTCAACTAAATTTGATTTAAATTTCTGGATTGGGCTTGGAACATCTTATTGGGCCTTGTCTTTAAGAACTTGGGCTTGTAATCCGTTCTCTCCCGAAATTGGCTTATTAATGCTCATAACTGAGATCCAATGCACCTTAGTTGATTTCTTGGACAAAGATTTCCAAGATTTGAAATCTTGATTTTCTTGATTCTTGAAATAGCTCAAAACAGCAAAATTGGACCAAGATTCAGTTTCTCGATTTTCTTGAAAATAAGAAAGTGAATCTTGATTTTCTTTTTCCTTCGTATACGCATCTAAGGCATTTGTGACTCGTATCATTCCCCCTTCCTCAAAAAGATTCGCCCTCGAATCTGAAAAATCAAATGGAGATAAGTCAGCCACATTTAAAGTAGAACTTGTAGTCCAATCATAAGCATAACAAAACAAGTATAACGCATGCGAATGGACAGATTCAGATTACCATGCAAACAAGCTAATTTACTCGCCAATTCCTCGTCAAATATTCGAAACAAATATGGACATGTTTTAAGGCATTCAATCATCTCAAATTGTTTGCACAAACCATGAATAAATCACGAGTAATAAATCAAATGGTAAACGTAATCATCATAAGTAGGTATTTGAAAAGGTTAACACGGTTCATAGAATTGCACAATCATACCATGCATTAATCGACGGTCTATAGATTCACTCACACATTCATTAGCAATAATAAGAATCTTTTTATCAACCATCAATACAGATAGATCATCAATAAATAAAATAGGATAGTCAAGCACGTTTCGATCTAAGTGTTTTACAAAAATTAAATCATCAACATGATCTTTGTCACTATCCGAGGAGTACAAAAGTGTTTCAAAGGTTTCAAGCATCTTACCTTTATAAGCAGAAGAATAAGGGTCAATCTTAACTTTTCCATTTAATACAAACCTTCGCTCATCGGGGGCATAGTGTAGTCGAAGCTCCATTGTTGAGTTAACCTTTGTCAAATGGAACTCAAACTTCATGTACAACCACAGAAAATGTTTAAGGCACGAATATAAATTGAAAAAAAATTTGGCTAATTTCGTTACCTTATTCAAAAACCAAGTATCAAAACAATAGAAAGTATTTGCACACAATAGATGATGCATGAATTTCCAATAAAATGTACCAAAATAGATTCCTGGTTTAAAAACTTGATTTCGATTAGTAATACCAAAGTGTAACAAAGATTTCATGATACAAGTCACAAAGGCCCAACTCAAGCTCAAGAACGTGATGGGCTCAAACTACCACAAGGCCCAATAACGAGGTCAAAGGCCAAGCAGATGTGTACGAAACTAAGTGGAACCATTCAAGACTTCATTAGCAAGGCCTTAAATGTCTATACGAAGGAAAAAGAAAATCAAGATTCACTTTCTTGTTTTCAAGAAAATCAAGAAACCGAATCTTGGTCCAATTTTGCTGTTTTGATCGATTTTAAGAATCAGGAAGATAAAGATTTCAAATCTTGGAAATCTTGATCCAAGAAACCGAAGCCAAGGCGCATTGGATCTCAGTTACGAGCATCAACGAACCAATTTCAGGAAAGAATGGATTACAAGCCCAAGTTCTTGAAGACACGACCCAATAAGATGTTCCAAGCCCAATCTAGAAATTTAAATCAGACTTAGTTGAAAATCAGGCCAAATTGTCAAAGTGGCCTAATTTGTAAAATTTTAATTCTTTAATTACTTAGTTTTAATTTTTAGACTTTATAAATAAATTTCTATGTAAAAATTCAGCCCAAAGAGGCCCATTAAAGGCCTTGGATGAAATTCCCTTGAAAATCAATAATTAGGTTTTTTTTAGTTTTCCTAGTAGGGTTAGGAAAATAGTTAGAGGCCTATATATATGGCTTGGCCAGCCACCCTTATAAAACGTTAGATTGAAATCAGATTTTATTGAGTGAAAAAGTTCTCTTTGAGTTTTCTCCAAGAATTCTCTCTTGAGTTTTCTTTAGAAGTAGTTTTAACAATCTTTTGATTGTGGAAGCCATCTTCAGTCTTCTTCTTGCAGTGTGCTTACATCGAAGGGAAGATTAGAGCCTTTTGAAGAGAGTTGTGAAATCTTTCTCAATTTCAAGGCTTCTTAGGACTTTCCTTATCTTTATTGCTGTTTATTTTTTTCTTTAGATTTTTCTGCTCACACCGATTCATTGATTAACTTGTTTTATTCTTTCTTGTTGTGCTTCCAGCCTTTTCCAATCTTCAAGAAGCTGATCAGCAACCTTCTTGGCAGCAACAAAACGTTTTCTATTCACAATTTTCAATTGATCTTGCCGCCCAATTATCCTATCTCTGAATCAATTCGGTTTACTGAATTTTTGAATTAACTTGTTGTTTTGTGTTCACTTGTCAGATTCGGCTAATTGGATTCTTTCTTGAAGTTAAATTTCAGGTTCTTGGCTTCCAAGAATCCCCTATTAATAAGTGTTTTGATTTTTGGCTAATTATTTATTGTTTTGGGATTTTTATTTCGGATCTGGAATTTTAAGATTTACTTTTTCAGTTTCATTTCAGATCTAAGCGTCTAAAGCTTTCATAGGATTTTCCTGTGACTTGACAACTCGATCTTGGTCCGTGCGCAACCCTCTATCATTTGGTATCAAATTTTGGGCGTTTTTGGTGTTCTTGGTTGATTTATAAACTAATTTCCAGAATATAGCAGTTTTTACTCAGAAAAATTTTTGGAAAAAATTTCATTTGAGTGGGTAAAAGTTTTCCGATTGGTCTGAAATTTTATATGCATATTTTTGGCACTGTGATAGAATATTAAAAAATATTTCCCACAAAAAAATCAGTCAAAAAATTCAAAAAAATAGAAAAATACGAAATCAAATAAAAATTAAAAAAATATTCAGCGGGTTGATTTTAGTGCTGAAACTTTCCAGATCAAATCCACAATATTTAAGGACATTCCAGTTTAAATTTCATGAATTTTGGAGATCGGGAACACCTCGAACGAAGTTGTCAAGTTACTCCGTAGTTTTTTCAGGTTTTCGGGTATCAGCAATTTTTTTTTATTCTTAGCTGTAAGATTTCATTTGTTTTGCTTTTATTCTTCCTTTACACTATCTAACACCTTCTTGTTTCTTGTGTTATTAGGATTTAAAAGTGTTCACAATTCTTTCTCGGTGCGACACAAATCAATTAGTGTCTTGTCAATTTTTTATTTGGAGTGTGAGTGTTTGTTTTGCAGGTATTTAAAAAAAAGTCTAGAGTTGGTCAAGTTGATGATGACCATAATGATGTCCATGATAAATTTAAAATGATCCAACAATAGTTAGATGAACGGGCTGCCATACTTCGAATATTAAGTGCTACTATCAATGAGATGCGATTGGACCGAGTGGAGAAAAGAGCCCAACGAGGACAACTTAATTCAAGTGAAAGGGAAAAAATGAGAGTGCCAAGAAGACGAACATCCAACGAATATTTGAGAAGAGATTCATATCATGATTCTTATTCAACGAGAAATTCAAGACGATGCAAAGCAAGTTTCGAGCGTGAAGTTTTCCAAATTGACGAACAACAAATCACAAGTAATCCTTCGTATGCCCCAAGGAACTCGTCCACTGATAATCAATTTCGAAAAGGTGATCATTTTTCGTATGCAAGTCATTCCGTACATACCCAACGAGAGTCTTTTCGTTCTAATTCATTTGTAACATCTCTATCTTGTAATGAAAGGAAGACAGAAAAAGAAATCAAAAAAGAAAAAGAGAATGAAAAAGAGCAAAAGGAGATTGAGAGTGAAATGGAAACAGACAAGAGAATTGAAAAAGAAATTGAAGAAAGAAGAGAAAATGAGTTAGAAAAAGAAACAAAAGAAAAAGACGAGGAAAGGGTAGTGAAGAATGTTTCTACTAACAAAGATATGAATTTTTCTTGTGTTGCTACTTTTCAGGTTCCCAAAAGATCGAAAGATAACTTTCAACTTCAATACCTTTCCGATGAAAGACGCTTTCATACGATCAACATAGGCAAAGATGAAATCACACTACATGAGCCCGAAGGTAAGCGAGGTAAGGAAATTTTAGCAACCGAGTCTCGTGCAGATTTGAAAATTATTGATAAAACTTTTGTTGACTTAGTTCTTAAAAGATCCCCTCATTTTGATCAGATTAATTGTTATTCTTCGATTGTGGTTGATAAAGTCATTACGAAAGGAAGCATAAGTCGCTATTCTCTTGATTGCCTTGTGTAAAATCCGCGATTTTGTGCAAATCTATTTTGGTGAATAAAAAAAGTTTTGAATGTATGTTGGTATGTATGCGAAAATCCTCATGGTTTAACTTGATTGGTTTAATAAAATCTTTGTTACACTTCGGCATGACTAATCAAAATCAAGTTTTTAAACCTGGAATCTGTTTTGGTATATCTTGTTGGAAAATCAAGCATCATCTATTGTGTGCAAATACATTCTATTGTTTTGATACTTGGTTTTTGAATAAGGTAAACAAATTTGCCAAATTTTTTTTCAATTTATATTCATGCCTTAAACAGTTTTTGTGGTTATACATGAAGTTTGAGTTCCATTTGACAAAGGTTAACTCAACAACGGAGCTTCGACTACACTATGCCCCCGATGAGCGAAGGATTGTATTAAATGGAAAAGGTAAAATCGACCCTTATTCTTCTTCTTATAAAGGTAAGATGCTTGAAACTTTTGAAACACCTTTGTATTCCTCGGATAATGACAAAGATCGTGTTGATGATTTAATTTTTGTAAAACACTTAGGTCGAAACGTGCTTGACTGTCCTATTTTATTTATTGATGATCCATCTATTTTGATGGTTGATAAAAAGATTCTTGTTTTTGATAATTTTTATGATGCATGTGTGAATGAATCTATTGTCTGTCGATTAATGCATGGTATGATTGTGCAACTCTGTGAACCGTGTGAACCTTTTCAAATACCTACTTGCGACGATTACGTTTACCAGTTGATTTATTACTCGCGATTTATTCATGGTTTGTGGAAACAATTTGAGATGATTGAATGCCTTAAAACATGTCCATCTTTGTTTCGAATCTTTGATTAGGCATTGGCGAGTAAATTAGCTTGTTTGCATGGTAATCTGAATCTGTCCAGTTGCATGCATTATACTTGTTTTGTTATGCTTATGATTGGACTACAAGTTTGTTTGCGTTGCTATTTACTAACTCATGGCTATTCTTTTAAGTGGACTCAATTGCCATTAGTCCTATTCGATCGAGGAAAGTTGAGTAAGAGGAACTATGTTCGAGTTAACCAACGCATCGACTGGAGGAGAAGTCGCTTTGAAGAAGGGGGGATGATACGACCCTGCCCCAAAAACGTCCTTGGCTCAGTTCATCAAGCGCCATTCGAAAACTTTCGCAAGCTGAACTAGCTTGTTCCAGCTCTATGGAGTTCAATTCGAGCTGATTCTAGCTTGTTGAGCTTAATTCACTTTTATTTAATTTCATGCATTTTTAATTTGTTGGAATAAATTAAATGAGTTAGTCTATTAAATCTAGTTCAGCTCAAATAAGTGTTAGAATTAATTTTAGTTCAACTTAAATAAGTGTTAGTAATTAATTTGTTTAAATCTGGACAAATTTAATTATTTGTGTTTAATCTGGACTTATCTCCATTTGATTTTTCAGATTCTAGGATGAATCTTTTTGAGGAAGGGGGGAATGATACGAGTCACAAAGGCCCAACTCAAGCTCAAGAACGTGATGGGCTCAAACTACCACAAGGCTCAATAATGAGGTCAAAGGCCATGTAGATGCGTACGAAACTAAATGGAACCATTCAAGACTTCATTAGGAAGGCCTTAGATGTCTATAAGAAAGAAAAAGAAAATCAAGATTCACTTTCTTGTTTTCAAGAAAATCAAGAAATCGAATCTTGGTCCAATTTTGCTATTTTGAGCTATTTTAAGCATCAAGAAAATCAAGATTTCAAATCTTGGAAATCTTGGTCCAAGAAATCGAATCTTGCAGCCAAGGCACAATGGATCTCAGTTACGAGCATCAACGAACCAATTTCGAGAAAGAATGGATTACAAGCCCAAGTTCTTAAAGACACGGCCCAATAAGATGTTCCAAGCCCAATCCAGAAATTTAAATCAGACTTAGTTGAAAATCAGGCCAAATTGTCAAAGTGGCCCAATTTGTAAAATTTTAATTCTTTAAATACTTAGTTTTAATTGTTAGGCTTTATAAATAAATTTCTATGTAAAAATTCAGCCCAAAGAGGCCCATTAAAGGCCTTGGACGAAATTCCCTTGAAAATCAATAATTAGGTTTTTTTTTAGTTTTCCTAGTAGGGTTAGGAAAATAGTTAGAAGGCCTATATATATGGCTTGGCCAGCCACCCTTATAAAACATTAGATTGAAATCAGATTTTATTGAGTGAAAAAATTCTCTTTGAGTTTTCTCTAAGAATTCTCTCTTGAGTTTTCTTTAGAAGTAGTTTTAACAATGTTTTGATTGTGGGAGTCATATTCAGCCTTCTTCTTCCCGTGTGCTTACATCGGAGGGGAGATTAGAGCCGTTTGAAGGGAGTTTTGAAATCTTTCTCGATTTTAAGGCTTCTTAGGACTTTCCTTATCTTTATTGCTGTTTATTTTTTTCTTTAGATTTTTCTGCTCATACCGATTCATTGATTAACTTGTTCTATTCTTTCTTGTTGTGCTTCCAGCCTTTTCCAATCTTCAAGAAGCTGATCGGCAACCTTCTTGGCAGCAAGTAAATGTTTTCTATTCACAATTTTCAATTGATCTTGCCGCCCAATTATCCTATCTCTGAATCAATTCAGTTTACTGAATTTTTGAATTAACTTGTTGTTTTGTGTTCAATTGTCAGATTCGGCTAATTGGATTCTTTCTTGAAGTTCAATTTCGGGTTCTTGGCTTCGAAGAATCCCCTATTAATAAGTTTTTTGATTTTTGGCTGATTCTTTATTGTTTTGGGGTTTTATTTCAGATCTGGAATTTTAAGATTTACTTTTTCTGTTTCGTTTTAAATCTAAGCGTCTAAAGCTTTCGTAGGATTTTCCCATGACTTGACAACTCGATCTTGGTTCGTGCGCAACCCCCTATCATTTCATTAAACCAATCAAGTTAAACCATGAGGATTTTCGCATACATACCAACATATATTCAAAACTTTTTTTATTCACCAAAACAGATTTGCACAAATTTGCGGATTTTACACTTGGCAGATCAAGAGAATAACAACTCACGCTTCCTTTCGTAATGACTTTATCAACCACAATCAAAGAATAACAATTAATCGGATCAAAATGAGGGTATCTTTTAAGAACTAATTCACCAAAAATTTTATCAATAATTTTCAAATCTGCACGAGACTCAGTTGCTAAAAGTTCCTTACCTCGCTTACCTTCAGGCTCATGTAGTGTGATTCATCTTTACCTATGTTGATCGTATGAAACCGTCTTTCATCGGAAAGGTATTCAAGTTGAAAGTTATCTTTCGGTCTTTCGGGAACCTGAAAAGTAGCAACACAAGAAAAATTCATATCTTGGTTAGTGGAAACATTCCTCACTACCCTTTCCTCGTCTTTTTCTTTTGTTTCTTTTTCGAACTCATTTTCTCTTCTTTCTTCAATTTCTTTTTGAATTCTCTTGTGTGTTTCCTTTTCACTCTCAATCTCTTTTTGCTCTTTTTCATTCTCTTTTTCTTTTTTGATTTCTTTTTCTGTCTTTCTTTCATTACAAGATAGAGTTGTTACAAATGAATCAGAACGAAAAGACTCTCATTAGGTATGTACGGAATGACTTGCATACGAACAATGATCACCTTTTCAAAATTGATTCTCAGTGGACGAGTTCCTTGGGGCATACGAAGGATTACTTGTGATTTCTTGTTCGTCAATTTGGAAAACTTCACGCTCGAAACTTGCTTTGCATCGTCTTGAATTTTTCGTTGAATAAGAATCATGATATGAATCTCTTCTTGAATATTCGTTGGATGTTCGTCTTCTTGGCACTCTCATTTTTTCCCTTTCACTTGAATTAAGTTGTCCTCGTTGGGCTCTTTTCTCCACTAGGTCCAATCGCATCTCATTGATAGTAGCACTCAATGTTTGAAGTATGGCATTTGTTTGTGTGATTGCAGCAGCCCGCTTGTCTAACTGTTGTTGGAGCTTTTTAAATTTTTCATGGACATCATTATGATCATCATCGACTTGACCCATTCTATGCATCTTATTTTTTTCCTTTTGGAATCCCTACAAAACAAACACTCAACACTCCAAAAAAAATTAACAAACCTCACCGTTAGTCACTCAAAAAGGAAAATCAAATTCTCAAAGAGGTAGAATTCAGTCTTTTGAGTTCTTTAGTAGAGTCTATATTAATCAATTAGAAAGTGTAAGAACCGTAACTACCAAATTATCCTAATTGCACTAGGAATCCAAAAAAAGTGATGAGACACCAATTGATTTGTGTTGCATCGAGGAAGAATTGTGCACACTTTTAAATCCTACTAACACAAGAAACAAGAAGGTCTTAGATAGTGTAAAGGAAGAATAAAAGAAAAACAAATGAAATCCTACAGCTAAGAATCAATAAAAATCGTTGATACCCAAAAACTCAAAAAAACGACGGGGTAACTTGACAACTTCGTTTGAGGTGTTCCCGATCTCCACAAATCACAAAATTTAAACTGAAATGTCCTTAAATATTGTATATTTTATTTGGAAATTTTTGGCACTAAACTCAACCCGCTGAATTTTTTTAAAATTTTTATTTTATTTTGTCTTTTTCTAGTTTTTTGACTTTTCTGACTGATTTTTTGCGGGAAATATTTTTTAATATTCTATAACGGTGCCAAAAATATGCATATAAAATTTCAAACCAATCGAACAACATTTACCCACTCAAATGAATTTTTTTCCAAAAATTTTCTGGGTAAAAAACTGCTATATTCTGGAAACCAGTTTATAAATCAACCAAGAACACCCAAAACGCCCAAAATCTGATACCAAATGATAGAAGGTTGCACGCGGACCAAGGTCGAGTTGCCAAGTCACGACAAAACTCCTACGAAAATGCTAGACGTTTGGATCTGAAACGAAACAGAAAAAATAAATCTTAAAATTCCAAATCTGAAACAAAAACCCCAAAACAATAAAGAATCAGCCAAAACTGAAAACACTTATTAATAGGGGATTCTTGGAAGCCAAGAACACGAAACTGAACTTGAAGAAAGAATCCAATTAGCCAAATCTAACAATTGAACAGAAAACAGCAAGTTAATTAAAAAATTCAGCAAACTGAAGTGATTCAGAGATAGGATAATTGGGGCAGCAATATCAATTGAAAATTGTGAATAGAAAACATTTCTTACTGCCAAGAAGGTTACCGATCAGCTTCTTGAAGATTGGAAAAGGCTAGAAACGCAACAATAATGAATAAAAACAAGTTAATCAATGAATCGGTGTGAGCAGAAAAATCTAAAGAAAAATAAACAGCAATAAAGATAAGGAAAGTCCTAAGAAGCCTTGAAATCGAGAAAGATTTCACAACTCCCTTCAAACGGCTCTAATCTCCCCTACGATGTAAGCACACGGCAAGAAGGTTGAAGATGGCTCCCACAATCAAAAGATTGTTAAAACTACTTCTAAAGAAAACCCAAGAGAGAATTCTTGGAGAAAACTCAAAGAGAATTTTTCACTCAATAAAATCTGATTTCAATGTATTTCTCAAGTGTAATGTAATGTGTGTGGCCGGCCAAGCCTTATATATATAGGCCTCTATTACTTTCCTAAAACTATTAGAAAAAACTAAAAAAAAACCCTAATTATTTTATTAAAGGAAAATTCAACCAAGGCTATTTAAATGGGCCTCTTTGACTGAATGTTTACATAGAAATTAATTTATGAAGTCTAAAATTTAAACTAAGTATTTAAAGAATTAAAACTTAACAAATTGGGCCACTTTGACAATTTGGCCTGATTTTCAACTAAATCTGATTTAAATTTTTGGATTGGGCTTGGAAGATCTTATTGGACCTTGTCTTTAAGAACTTGGGCTTGTAATTCGTTCTCTCCCGAAATTGGCTTGTTAATGCTCGTAACTGAGATCCAATGCACCTTAGTTGCAAGATTCGGTTTCTTGGACCAAGATTTCCAAGATTTGAAATCTTGATTTTCATGATTCTTGAAATAGCTCAAAACAGCAAAACTGGACAAAGATTCGGTTTCTTGATTTTCTTGAAAACAAGAAAGTGAATCTTGATTTTCTTTTTCCTTCGTATACGCATCTAAGGCCTTTGTAACTCATATCAGTTAAAATCGTAAACAATTTCAAATGGTGAATAGCCAGTTGTAGAATGAATAGATCTATTATATGCAAATTCAACAAATGGTAAACATTCTTCCCAAGTTTTAAAGTTCTTTCCCACAACATATCGTAATAAGGCTCCTAAAATTTGATTGACTACCTCAGTTTGGCCATCGGTTTGGGGGTGACATGTTGATACGAGTCACAAAGGCCCAACTCAAGCTCAAGAACGTGATGGGCTCAAATTACCACAAGGCCCAATAACGAGGTCAAAGGCTAGGCAAATGCATATGAAACTAAATCGAACCGTTCAAGAATTCATTAGCAAGGCCTTAGATTCGTACACAAAGGAAAAAGAAAATCAAGATTCACTTTCTTGTTTTCAAGAAAATCAATAAACTGAATCTTGGTCCAATTTTGTTGTTTTGAGCGATTTCAAGAATCAAGAAAATCAAGATTTCAAATATTGGAATTCTTGGCCCAAGAAACTAAATCTTACAGCTAAAGCGCATTGGATCTCAGTTACGAGCATCAACGAACCAATTTCGGGAGAGAACGAATTACAAGCCCAAGTTCTTGAAGATACGACCCAATAAGATCTTCCAAGCCCAACCAAGAAGTTTAAATTAGACTTAGTTGAAAATCAGGCCAAATTGTCAAAGTGGCCCAATTTCTAAAATTTTAATTCTTTAAATACTTAGTTTTAATTTTTAGACTTTATGAATAAATTTCTATATAAAAATTCAGTCCAAGAGGCCCATTTAAAGGCTTTGAACGAAATTCCCCTTGAAAGTCAACAATTAGGGTTTTTTTTTTAGTTTTCCTATTAGGGCTAGGAAAGTAGTTAGAAGGCCTATATATATGGCTTGGCCGGCCACCCTTGAACACATTAGATTGAAATCAGGGTTTTTTTTATTGAGTGAAAATTCTCTTTGAGTTTCTCCAAGAATTCTCTCTTGAGTTTTCTTTAGAAGTAGTTTTAACAATCTTTTCGATTGTGGGACCCATCTTCAACCTTCCTCTTCCCGTGTTTTTACATAGGAGGGTAGATTGGAGCCGTTTGATGGGAGTTGTGAAATTTTTCTTGATTTCAAGGCTTTTTAGGACTTTCTTTATCTTTCATGTTGTTTGTTCTTCTTTAATTAATTTTGTTTGTGTCGATTTGTTGATTAACTTAGTTTAATTGTTCTTGTTGCGTTTCAGTCATTCCCAGCTTCAAGGATCAGTTTTGCAACATTCTTTGGCATCAAGAAACGTCCTTTATTCATAATTTTCTAGCTTTCTTGCCGCCCAAGTATCCTACTTCTACTTCAATTAGGTTCTTGGTCTTTTTTTAGTTTAATTTTCTGTTTTCGTTTAAGCCAAGTGTCTATAGCATTTTTTGGACTTTCTCGTGACTTGACAAGCTTGATCCGGGTCCGCGCGCAACCCTCTATCATTTGGTATTAGATTTTGGGCGTTTTAGGTGTTCTTGGTTGATTTCTAAACTGATTTCCAGCATATAGCAGTTTTTACCCACAAAAATTTTTAGAAAAAAATTCATTTGAATGGGTAAATGTTGTCCGATTGCTCTCAAATTTTATATACATATTTGTGGCACTGTGATAGAATATTAAAAAATATTTCCTGCAAAAAAATTAGTAGCAAAAAGTCAAAAAAATAGAAAAAGATGAAATCAAATAAAAATTAAAAAAATATTCAGCGGGTTGAGTTTAGTGCCAAAACTTTCCATATAAAATATAAAATATGTAAGGACATTCCAATTTAAATTTCATGAGATTGGGAACGCCTCAAACGAAGTTGTCAAGTTACTCCACAGTTTTTTTCGGGTTTTGGGGTGTCAACAATTTTTATTGATTCTTAGCTGTAGGTTTTCATTTGTTTTGCTTTTATTCTTCCTTTACACTATCTAACACCTTCTTGTTTCTTGTGTTAGTAGGATTTAAAAGTGTGCACAATTCTTCCTCAGTGCGACACAAATCAATTGGTGTCATGTCACTTTTTAGACTCCTAGTGCAAATTAGGATTCTTTAGTAGTTACAGTTCATACACTTTCTAATTGATTGATATAGACTCTACTAAAGAACTCACAAGACTGAATTCTACCTCTTTGAGAATTTAATTTTCCTTTTTGAGTGTTGAGTGTTTATTTTGCAGGTATTCCAAAAGAAAAAAACGAGAGAAAAAAAGAAAAAAATAAGATGTCTAGAATTGGTCAAGTCGATGATAAGAATAATGACCATAATGATGTCCATGATAAATTTAAAGAGTTCCAACAGCAGTTAGACGAACAGGCTGCTGCACTCAAACAAACAAATGCATACTTCAAACATTGAGTGCTATTATCAATGAGATGCGATTGGATCAAGAGCCTCAGTATCGGGGTCCACTTAAAGATGACGTGGATAACCAGCCTCGTGCTCATAGGCACGCTCCTAGACGTGTCGCTAAAGCTGACTATGAATGCCATGATCGTAGACAACCCTCTTTGGCATAACCAAAATTTACAATTCCTCATTTTCGTGGTAAGAATGATCCAGAAGCTTATTGTGAATGGGAATCTAAAATTGAACTTATGTTTCGCTATTATAAATGTTCGGATGATGAAAAAGTATCGTTAGCAACACTGGAATTTTTAGATTATGCATTAAGTTGGTGGACTCAACTTGGGGTAAATAGTCATAGGAATTATGAACGTGAGATTATGACATGGGATGAGTTGAAACAAGTCATGCGTAAAAGATTTATTCTGCCTCATTACTATAGAGTGGTAAAAACAAAACTTAGACGACTTGTTCAAGGTAGTAGGACGGTAGATGAATACTTTAAGGAGATGAAAATGCTCATTCAGAGAGCTAATGTAGAGGGGGAGGATGGAACAACTATGGTTTGATTTATTGATGGTTTAAATAGGCCAATGGCTAATACATTAAGGCTACAAACATACATTGATTTGGAAGAAGCAGTTCATAAAGTCATTGAGATCAAGCAACAATTAAAGGAACAAAGGGTTAGTTCCTTCTCTACTTCACAATATTATAGAGGTAACATTTCCAATTCTGATTTTAAAAGTTTGAAACCACCTTTTGTTACTAATAAGTCTTCTTCGAGTAGTGGTAGTAAGCAATCAGACTGGAAGAAAGGGGCTCCTCTGAAAACGCAAACACCTTCTAAGCAGCCAAATTTAAGCGATTCAAATGTAAAGAAGACCCGTGAGGTTGAATGTTTTAAGTGAAAAGGGCGTGGTCATTATAGTAGAGAATGCCCTAACACGATATTTCTTCTTATGAAAGATAATGGTGAGTACACTTCCGACTCTGATAAAACAGATCTGGAAATGCCCGAACTTGTGGATGATAGTGCTAATGAAGAAGAGTTGGTTGAACCACCAAAAGAAAGGGACTTTGCCGATTTTCAATGCCTTGTAGTCCACCACACCCTTAACATCCAAATGAGAGACGATTTTGATAACCAAAGGACCAATATTTTCCATTCTAGGTGTTTTATAAAAGGTAACTTATGTTCACTTATTATTGATAGTGGGAGTTGTTCGAATGTAGTTAACAGTTATTTGGTGGATTCTTTAAAGTTACCTTGTACCAAGCACCCTAACCCTTATCACCTTCAGTGGCTTAATGAATGCTTGGAAGTTAAATTTACAAAACAGTCCTTGATCACTTTTAAGCTCAGGAATTACGAGGATGAGGTATGGTGTGATGTGGTCCCAATGCATACGGCACACTTGCTCCTTGGATGGCCTTAGCAATTTGATCGTGATGTTACGCACCAAGGTAAGCTCAATAGATACTCTCTTGTGTTTAAAGGCCGAAAATTCACCTTTGCTCCTTTAAATCCCAATGATGTATATAAAGATCAATTAAAAATGATGAAATTTTGTTAAGGGGTGAGGGAGAAAGGACAAATAAAAAAGACAGAGAGAAAAGAGGCTAGTAGTAAAAAAACTCAAAATTTAAATAGCCCAAAGGTGAGTGAATCCGCAAGTGGTAAAACTAGATTGAAAAAATTAATTGCCATAAGAAAAGATGTGCGGAGATCACTACTCAATAAACAGCCTTCTCTCCTCGTGAGGTTTAGGCAAAACTATTTATCTCTATATAACATTAATGAAAATTTGCCTAGTGTGTTTCAATGTCTTTTGGAGGATTATAAGGATATTTTACTACCCGGAGCTTCAATACCAAATCGACCAGCCTATAGAAGCAATCTCGAGGAGACAAAGGAATTGCAAAGGCAAGTTGAGGATTTATTAGACAAAGGGTACATTCGTGAAATGCCAAAGTGTAACAAAGATTTCATTAAACCAATCAAGTTAAACCATGAGAATTTTCGCATACATACCAACATATATTCAAAACTTTTTTTATTCACCAAAACAGATTTGCACAAATTCGCGGATTTTACACTTGGCAAATCAAGAGAATCACAACTCACGCTTCCTTTCGTAATGACTTTATCAACCACAATTAAAGAATAACAATTAATCAGATCGAAATGAGGGGATCTTTTAAGAACTAAATCACCAAAAGTTTTATCAATAATTTTCAAATTTGATGCAAGAAAAAGTAAAGAAAAAGTCCCAAGAAGCCTTGCAATCGAGAAAGATTTCACAACTCCCTTCAAGCGGCTCTAATCTCCCCTCCAATGAAGAACAATGGCAAGAAGAAGGATGAAGATGGCTCCCACAATCAAAAAGATTGTTAAAACTACTTCCAAAGAAAACTCAAGAGAAAATTCTTGGAGAAAACCCAAAGAGAATTTTCACTCAACAAAAATCTAATTTCAAAATACAATCCATGTGTTCTCTAATGTGGGCGGCCGGCCATGCCTTATTATAGGCCTTTAACTATTTTCCTAACCCTATTAGGAAAACTAGAAAAATAACCTAATTATTAATTTCAAGGAAAAATTCGGCCAAGGCTTTTAATGCTCTACTTGGGCTGAATTTTTTTACATAGAAATTTAATCATAAGTCTAAAATTTAAACTAAAAAAAATAAAAAAAAAATAAAATTTTACAAATTGGGCCACTTTGACAATTTGGCTTGATTTTCAACTAAGTCTAGTTTGAATTTCTTGATTGGGCTTGGAACATCTTATTGGGCCGTGTCTTCAAGAACTTGGGCTTGTAATCCGTTCTCTCTTGAGATTTTTTCATTGATGCTCGTAACTGAGATCCAATGCGCCTTAGCTGCAATATTCGGTTTCTTGGACCAAGATATCCAAGATTTTAAATCTTGATTTTCTTGATTCTTGAACACGTTCAAAACAGAAAAATTGGACCAAGATTCGGTTTCTTGATTTTCTTAAAAACAATAAAGTGAATCTTGATTTTTTTTCCTTCGTATACGCATCTAAGGCCTTGCTAATGAAGTCTTGAATGGTTCCATTTAGTTTCGTACGCATTTGCCTAGCCTTTGACCTCGTTATTGGGCCTTGTGGAAATTTGAGCCCATCACGTTCTTGAGCTTGAGATGGGCCTTTGTGACTTGTATCATTTGGTTTGCTGAATTTTTTAATTAACTTGCTATTTTGTGTTCAATTGTCAGACTCGGCTGATTGGATTCTTTCTTGAAGTTCAGTTTCGTGTTCTTGGCTTCAAAGAATCCCCTATTAATAAGTGTTTTGAGTTTTTGGCTGATTCTTTATTATTTTGGGGTTTTTGTTTCAGATCTGGAATTTTGAGATTTACTTTTTTCTGTTTCATTTTAGATCAAAGCTTCTAAAGCTTTCGTAGGATTTTCCCATGACTTGACAACTCGATCTTGGTCCGCGCGCAACCCTCTATCACATATTCAGCCACTGCAACTTGTAGGGATTCAGATGCTTTGTCATCTTCAGTCCTAACTTTTTAAAAATCATAGAACTAGCAACATTAGTGCAACTACCACCATCGATAATTACAACACATACCTTGTCATTGATGAGACATCTTGTATGAAAGATGTTCTCTCGCTACTATTCTTCTTGATTCGGTTGAGTGTTCAAACTTCTCTTAATAAAAAGTGCTTCACCGATTGCAAATGTCTGTACATTGCCATCATCTTCATCAACATCTACTGTAGGAAGTTCTGGCTCTTCTTCTTCTGTCTCAGACTCAATCTCGCAACTCTCTAATAGTATCATGGTTCTCTGATTTGGACATTGACTGGCAATATGTCCTCTACCAAAGAACTTAAAGCACAAAATGTCTCTAGAACATTCTGGTTGCATTTGTTGTTTCCCACATCTAACATCAACAACTAGAGCCTTGGGTTTGCTCGTTTCACCCTTCTCTTTGATTTGGAATGGTGTTTGTTTCCTAAAATTGTTAGGAGTACCCAAAGGATTGGAAAATGATTTAAATGGAGTATTACCTCTATTAGAAGACTTTCTACGTTACTGTCTTTCAACTTTAATTGCCATATGCACCATGTCCTCCAACTCAACATAATGTTGCAACTCAACAATGTTAGAAATTTCAGAGTTTAAACCTGTAAGGAATCATGCCATAGTAGCCTCTCAATCCTCAACAATGTTGGCTCGCATCATGGACACCTCTATCTCCTTGTAGTAGTCTTCTACACTCCTATTTCCCTGTTTTATCAACTGCAATTTCTGGAATAAATCACGATGATAGTGAGAAGGAACAAATCTCTTGCGCATGATTTGCTTCATTTCTGCCCAAGTTCTCACGGGACCTTCACCTGATACGCCCTGGCCCCGTTGATTAATCTGAGTCGTATAGTTGCCCGATTGTTAAAACAAAGAAGAATCGTTTGAGTTGGATTGAAGTCGGATATTAGGCTAAATGTGTTTTAAGGGTAACAAAGATAGGCTTAAGAAGAAGATGGCTAATGGAATGATTGAGGCTTGGTTGTGGATGGAAAAAGAAAACTCGGTATTTGGAATTAAAACGAAAACTTAGAACAAGAATGAACCAACACTTCGATTGAAGGTTGACCCGAAACTTATAGGTTCTAAATTTGTTTATGAGAAAGGATAGGGAAACCTCGACCCACTATCTAAAAGAGATAGGAACCTTGGTATAATTTAGGTTGAACGCCACACGATTTCGTGATAAGTTCGATTGAACAAAAACGGGTTGACGCGACTAACTAGTTAGATAAGTCAACGAAGTTTTTGGACGAAATTGAAGAGAAGAATTCTCTCAAAAAATTGACAGCAATTCATTACGGTTAAAAAGTCCTTTTACAAAGTAATTTCATGTGACAGCCCTAGTGTGACCCTAGTCGAAAAGTGGTTTCGGGACCACAAAACCGAGTCATAAAAATAATTAATTGCTATATTCTATGCTTATTATGTGTGTACATGAGTATGTGGAAGTTTCATTCTCTAATTTTGCCAATTGCATGAGAAATTATTAAATACGGATCAATATCAGACATGGTGAAATATGATAGGCTAATTTAAAATGGTCTATTAGTGCATGTACCAAAAAGGGTGGTTTTGCATGTCAATTTACCCAAAAGATGAAGAGTGGTCGGCCAAGGGGTGATAGTGCTCCACTTATTCTAATTTAATATGTTTTGTTTAGTTAACAAATGGCTTAAAATAATTATAATAAAATTGAATAAAAGAGAAAAAGGGAAGAGGAGTGTTCATCTTCTTCTCCATCTTGCCAAGGCCGAAACAAGGAAGAAAAATAAGGGGAACTTACCTAGAGCAAGTCAGCATTCATCTTTAGCTATAGGAGGTAAGCTTTGAATTTGTTGATTTGGATTTATAATATGCTAAGCTAAATTGTGGATGCACTCTTGGTAATGTCAAGAAAGTTGAGATTTTTCATGGTGATTTGGGCTATATGCCGAATGACTAAGTCTTAGAATAGGGTAGAGATTTTGGATGAGTAGTTTAGAGGCTCCTTGTACATTCGGACAAAAGGTGAGTTTATTGAGAATGTTAATTTCTTCCTCTATGATTATTTTCCTAGCATGTTAAATGGTTCTTGATAGGGCCGAATGAGTTATGGAAGTTTTTATAAATGTATGAAGTTCAAGGTGCAAAATTTTAGTCTTGATGTTATGGATAATTCGGTTGAGATATGGGGAGAGGGAGTTGTCATTTAGGTTAAGATCAAAGGGATGAGCAATATGCATTAAAAGGTGAAATGTGTGAAACTTAAGGTGTAAAAACCTATATGTAATTACATAGGAAATGTTAAAAAACTAACATGGTATATTCGGCCATGAAGAGTACATCCTAGAGATATTATATTTAATTCCCTACAATCGACTAAATGGGTGATTAGTAAGGGTGATTGCCGAATATACTAACATACATATGCATGTGTAATTGGATTGTAAATATTTAGCAAGGCGGTTAAACTAGTTGATTTATTGATTAAGCTCAAGGAGTTAAAGGAGGAGAATCGAGCAAAGGCAAAGAAAAGATCATCGAGTAGCCGAGTTGGAACCGTCTTACCCAACACAAGTAAGTCATTAAGCATATATTTTGTATTGATTTAAATGGTCATAACGTCTATGTAATTATGCTGAATGGAATGATAAATATATATACATGTATGCATGGGGTGATGAAAGTATTGAATGAAAAAGAAAGGAGGTGAGATTTATTGAGTTGTTGATTTCGGCACTAAGTGTGTGGGTGTAAACATTTATGATCATGAAATTGGCACTAAGTGTGCGGGTTCAAATTGTATAGCACTAAGTGTGCGGGTTCAAGTTGTATAGCACTAAGTGTGCGAGTTCGATTATATAACACTAAGTGTGCGGACTTACTATATGTTTTTGAATCACTATTGACACTAAGGGTGCGACCTTATTGAGTTGATCACGGACAGCGGAACGAGTAAGTGTCTTGAGTTTGTGGCTAATAGACGTTATGTTTATATTTGGAATTTTGCTTGGTAAGTCTTGAACCTATGTGATAATTATACTTGAAGTCACGTACATAAGATTCATCGTGGAATAGAGGGAATGTCATTTAGTTGCATGAATGTAACGAGAATGAAATCATCCATGGAAAATGCCTCAAATATCATGTTGAGTAGCATATGAAATGTTGATGTAGTACTTGGTATGATATTGAACCGAAAGGTCTAAGGAACTATAGCATAGTTCGGTATGGGTGGAGAGAATTAACTCCTTTTCCTTTGTTTTCTCATGTGATAATTTATTAATGGATGATTATGTGACGCTTATGACTTACTGAGTTATGTACTCATTTGGTGTGCTTATTTGTTGCTTATTTAGGTTCTTGATCCATTTTGTGTGCTCGTGACCGTCGTCACAAGTCATCACACCGGATTGCAACTTTTTGGGGTATCTTCTTCTTAGTTGGCCTAGGAGAACATTTCGGCATGTATAGGCTATTATGTTTTGTTTGAAATTTGGTATGTAAACTTTTAGCCATGCGAAAATGGCATAAATGTTCGTTTGGATTTGGTTCTATGATGCTTGGTCACAAGTCTTGGTAATTCGGTTGTGGTTGAGTATTGGTTGAGGTCTACTCGATTATTACGCCATATGTCATGGCTAATTTATTTTCGGTGTTAAATTCATGATTTGGTAATAGTGTAGTGGGGAGATGCTCGGTGATGATTAGTCTTTGGCATGGCTAGTCATGGTCATAAATTGTGACATGTATGATGAATTATTAGTTAGATCAAGGAAAAATCACAAAATAGGCATAGTCTGCTTTAGTAACAGATGCTGACAGCAGCAGTGTTGTGAGATTGAAAAATCACTAAAAATAGTAGAAATGGAATTAAATAATGAATAAATTAGGTAATCGAAGCTTGATGAGTCTATTTTCGTATGGAAGAAACGAAATGACCATATGAACTTTATGTTAGGAGATAATTAAATTCTTGTGAAACAGTGCCAGAGCGATTTCTGGATCCCCTGTTATGACTTATAAAATTCACCGTAAATTTTATCGAGATAATTAGAGGTCTTGCCTTATATGTACAGATTCTTTATCGAGTCTAGTTTCATTAGAGACAAACGGCATAGGCATTGAAGCCCTTTACAGGGAGATATTTAAATCGTAATGTACAGAGGTCAGTGTAGTCAAACCTTGAAACAGGGGAAAATTTAACAAATAAACTGTACTAATTGGCCCAACCAAAAATTTTACAAAAATTCCACCATATAGATATATGAGTCTAGTTTCGGGGAAAATTTACGGAATTAGATTTCGAGTTTCAGAACTCAAAATATGATTTTTCAAGCGACCACGATACAGTAGCCAGCTTGCCTGGAACAAAAAAAATATATATGTAGGGGGAAATAAATGAAGTAAGCCGGTAACACCTCATGTTCGATTTCCGGTAACGGCCATGAGTTCGGGGTGTTACATTTCAACACTATTTATAGGGAAAGACTAAGCTAGCCGAATAGCCACATGCATCCTTAAAAACTAAGCAAATGAATCTATTTAATTAGGCCAACAAGATTTAGCTGAATATGAGCTTGAATGGATAGCTTCTAGAATGAACAATGGACTTGGAAGCTTAGAGAGGTGCATGGCGGCAGCTTGGTTCATTTAATAGACTTAAATAATCTCATTTATATTGCAACTATTGCTGGAAAGTGACCAGCAATTAAGGAGTTACTGATTAGCCTTTTTGAGGTGTGAAAGCTCTGAACTGAATAGTCATTATGTGTGAACATTTGCCTAGCAATGTGAAAAGAATTAAATTCGGATGAATGTGCAGCTTGGGAGTAGGAAACAGCAGCCAAATTTAATTTCCCAAACATGCATGTGCCGTCCCTTGCATGTAGCTTCTTTTAATTCCTTCATGCACCAAGGACGTCCAACTGTGTTGTACCTGCAGCAAATTCATTCAATAAATCAAATGCATTTTAGACACATTAATTTGGTAGCAATTGACACTAAAATTCTGCACATTAAATTCAGTAGCCCTTAGAACAAAATTAAAACATGTTTGAATTTGGACAACATAAATTCGGCTAGACTTAGACATCATTAAAGCTTGTAATAAAATTAGACACATTAATAACATGTAATAAATTAAAACACATTTATCACAAAATTTAGTATGTCCAGATTTTATTAAATTACTTAGCTAATTAACTATTAAACTAATTCAGCAACTAAATTTATTTATTCCAGCAAATTTAATGAAAATTAAAGGTGAGCTCCTCGAGCTAAATTTGAGCTAATTAAAGCTCATGGAGTTGGGATTGAGCTACATTCAGCTTGCAAAAATGACGAGCCTCGCTTATAAGATGAACCAATGGCTGTTCTCAGGGTGGGATCGTATCATCATCGGTACGTCTTCGACTTATCAATAATTGATCCCACCAGATCAAGGCATAGTCTGTGAATTCCATCATAGCCAAATGAACCTTCTTCTATTCTGAGTAATTATAACACTCGAAAACATGTTCTACCCAGCTTTCCCAAGCAAGATATGCATCAAGATCTGTTCGTCCCTGAAAATAAGGTATAACAACTTTTATGTTAGCAATATTATCATCAACTGCGTGTCCTGGTTGTTGATTCACCCTTGGTGAAAGTTTGACATCATTTTCATCATTCTGTTCATTATGGACAAATTGGGAACTGCCCCCATCAATCTTGTCCAAACGAGAATGTATAGGCCCAAATGCATTTTCTAACAGATGTTGCAAGGTGCGAGTAAGAGCCTACACTTGCAAATATGGTGGCTGTTTTTCATCACGAATACGATATTTCGATCCTGTCATACTTAAACAACACAAAGAATACTGATAAAAAGTTTAGTAAAACAAGAATAATAAAATTCCTCACAGCACACTCACAAAACCTCTCGGTTTTCACTTCAAAGAACAGTGCACTCAAAATACACTCAGCGCTCGTGTTTCACATGAGAGAATGCTTGAATGGCTCTTTTTGTCTCCCCTTCTATTCTCACAACGCTCAATGCCTTTTTTTCACTTGATCACTCGCAATCAGTTCTTTAGGGAACTAACCCCATCCTTCTGACTTGTTAACTGTGTCAAACTTACAAGAGAAAGGGAAAAGAAAAAAAATAAAGGTTAAAGAAACAAACAGTTAAAGAGAGATATAGGTCTGGAAAAGAAAAGAAAAAAATGAAGAAACGAGGATGACAACAAGAAAGAAAACTCAACAACTTACTACAAAAGAAATGCTTACAACGATCCTATCACCAAATCAAACAAGAAAAGTTGTTTCGGATGATTTTCACGCATTTCAAGGTGTAATTTGAGCATCATCCAACATGTCACACACAATTCAACACTGTTCTTTTGTAATTTGCACAAAATTTCAAAAATTGATTTTATTATATTTTTTTAATTTTTTTTTCTTTTTTTCCTTTAAACTTTGATATTCGATTTTTTTTTAACTTTGACAAATATTTTTTTTATTTTGTTTGTTTGTTTTTTTTTTTTGCAGAACGTGCTAAAATCCAACCTAAGCTCTGTTTACCACTTTATATGGCGTTGCTTATCGAGACAACGAACCTTGAAGGATTGCGGATCTAAGATTATACCAAACATCCTTTCTGCAGCATAAACAACACACAAACAAAACAAAAGAAAGGGAAAAATATTCAACAAAAACAAAATAAAAATAAAATTAGAGACGAAAAACTCGAAAGAAACAGCACAATAGACTATGCAAACCCGAATCGAATATGTTTCACATCGAAGGACTTGGACTCTCTAGATAACAATCTAGGAACCCTAAGTATCAAGGAAGTTTTGACACAACAAACTAAGTCTGAAATGTCAAAGAAAGTTCAATGAAGAGCCGAAATTGAGAGAAAATTCTCACAAATATTTGTTTAATAAAAATCATCTAACCAGATTACATTGTTTCAACATCTATTTATAAGTACAAGGAAGGGGTTGTCGAATTTGAACTTGTGGCTGTAAACAAAGAATTCAAATTTGAATATGAAGGAGTTATATCCTCTCTGGGCAACATCAAATACCAACCACACATTTAATATGTGTGAAATGTTTGAAATTCAAACATTTGAACTCTTGTTCTTATCCCTTTGAATTTGGTGTCATATGTAGAGAAGAGGGCTGATTTCGGCCACACATGCACACACATGTGTCAACGCTGTTACGTGTGTGATTTACATGCTGGGATGCCACCTAGGCTGCCACATGTGTATGGGACACTCCCCGACACGTAGGAAACCTTCCAGCTACTTCTGGACTTGTCAGCCAGAGTTAAGCTGGTGGAGCTGAAATTGAGCTAGCTAGAAATGTACTGAGCTGAAATGAGCTGGAAACAAACTTTCAGAACTATTTTGAGCTGAGAAGAGCTGCACGCACATATGTGAGCCTCAACTGAGCTAGAAATGAGGTCTTAAGCTGCTGTCCATTATTGTACCTATATCAAAACATATCAAACTTTCATCAAAGTTTTGTAAATTTAATGGAAAACACAATTACAAGCTGGAACACTTGCAATTCTTATTCTTTAACACACTTACAATTTAGAAACAACTTAGAAACAATACAAATACTATCAACCTAATTGCAGAAACGTACTTAACATAACATATACATACTTAAAAGCATGAACTAGTAATATAACCGGGATATGTCACATATCAGCATGCGACATGTTATAAAGCCTATGTTCTAAGGCATGAACATGATCGAATGAATCTAGAATCGTAGAACAAGTAAGGAACAAGACTTCCCTGAATTTCTTTACCTTAAAACGGGTAATAGGTCCTAATGGTAAGACCTCCGGATCGATTTTCTTTGTTGGCGTAAATATGCTCACATCAGTTGTGCATACCATATTGTTCCATGCGAGACTTATTGATTCATGAGGCCCATAGTGGGGGTTTAATGGGACATTTTGGAGTGACCAAAACACTAGACATATTGCAATAACACTTCCATTGGCCACATATGAAGAAGGATGTCGAAAAGGTATGTTCTAAGTGCATCACATGTAAACAAGCAAAATCTAAGGTAATGCCTCACGGCCTTTACACTCCTTTGTCGATTCCTACTTCACCATGGATAGACTTATCCATGGATTTTATTCTAGGTTTGCCACGAACTAAGAAAGGAGGAGATAGTATATTTGTTGTTATTGACAGGTTTTCCAAGATGGCACATTTTATTCCTTGTCACAAAACAGATGATGCTACACATGTGGCAGACTTATTTTTTAAAGATGTGGTAAGACTTCATGGCATCCCTAAAACAATTGTTTCCGACGGAGATGTCAAATTCCTTAGCCACTTTTGGAAGGTATTGTGGGGTAAGCTTGGTACGAAATTACTGTATTCAACTACATGTCACCCCCAAACCAATGGCCAAACTGAGGTAGTCAATCAAATTTTAGGAGCCCTATTACGATTTGTTGTGGGAAAGAACATTAAAAATTAGGAAGAATGCTTGCCATTTGTTGAATTTACATATAATAGATCTATTAGTTCTACAACTCGCTATTCACCATTTGAACTTGTTTATGGTTTTAACCCACTAACAGTACTTGACCCTGCGCCATTACCACTAGAACATATTGTTAATTTAGATGGCGAACAGAAAGATGAGCTGGTGAAATCCTTACACGAGAAGGCTAGGAAACGAATAGTCAAAATAAATTACATCAACACTAACAAAGAAAATAAGGGGCGCAAACGGGTTGTCCTTGAACCCGGAGATTGGGTTTGGATCCATATGAGGAAAGAAAATTTTCCTAAAAAAAGAAAGACCAAGTTGGACCCAAGAGGCGATGGGCCTTTCCAAGTACTCGAGCGGATCAATGATAATGCATACAAAATTGACCTACTCGGTGAGAACAATGTAAGTTCTACTTTCAATGTGGCTGACTTATCTCCATTTGAATTTTAAGATTCGAGGCCGAATCTTTTTGAGGAAGGGGGGAATGATAAGAGTCATAAAGGCCCAACACAAGCTCAAGAACGTGATGGGCTCAAATTACCACAAGGCCCAATAACGAGGTCAAAGGCTAGGCAAATGCGTATGAAACTAAATGGAACCGTTCAAGAATTCATTAGCGAGGCCTTAGATGCGTACATAAAGAAAAAAGAAAATCAAGATTCACTTTCTTGTTTTCAAGAAAATCAAGAAACCGAATCTTGGTCCAATTTTGTTGTTTTAAGCGATTTCATGAATCAAAAAAATCAAATTTTCAAATCTTGGAAATCTTGGCCCAAGAAACTGAATCTTGCAACTAAAGCGCATTAGATCTTAATTACGAGCATCAACGAACCAATTTCGAGAGAGAACGGATTACAAGCCCAAGTTCTTGAAGATACGACCCAATAAGATCTTCCAAGCCCAACCAAGAAGTTTAAATTAGACTTAGTTGAAAATCATGCCAAATTGTCAAAGTGGCCCAATTTTTAAAATTTTAATTCTTTAAATACTTAGTTTTAATTTTTAGACTTTATGAATAAATTTCTATGTAAAAATTCAATCCAAGAGGCCCATTTAAAGGCCTTGGACGAAATTCCCCTTGAAAGTCAACAATTAGGGTTTTCTTTTAGATTTCCTAGAAGGGCTAGGAAAGTAGTTAGAAGGCCTATATATATGGCTTGGCCGGCCACCCTTAAACACATTAGATTGCAATCAATTTTTTTTGTTGAGTGAAAATTCTCTTTGAGTTTCACCAAGAATTCTCTCTTGAGTTTTCTTTAGAAGTAGTTTTAACAATCTTTTCGATTGTAGGAGCCATCTTCAACCTTCTTTTTGCTGTGTTTTTACATTGGAGGGTAGATTGGAGCCACTTGAAGGGAGTTGTGAAATGTTTCTTGATTTCATGGCTTCTTAGGACTTTCTTTATCTTTCTTGCTGTTTGTTCTTCTTTAATTAATTATGTTTGTGTCGATTTGTTGATTAACTTGGTTTCATTGTTCTTGTTGTGTTTCAGTCATTCCCAGCTTCAAGGATCTGTTTTGCAATATTCTTTGTGATGTTAGCACATTTACACCAACAAAGCAAACCGATCCAGAGGTCTTACCATTAGGACCTATTACCCGTTCTAAGGCAAAGAAATTCAGGGAAGTCTTGTTCCTTGTGCTACGATTTCAGATTCATTCGATGTTCATGCCTTAAAACATAGGCTTTATACCATGTTGCATGCTGATATGTGACATATCCCGGTTATATTACTAGTTCATGCGTTTAAGTATGTATAAGTTATGATAAGTATGTTTTTGCAATTGGGTTGATAGTATTTGTATTGTTTCTAAGTTGTTTCTAAATTGTAAGTGTGTTAAAGAATAAGAATTGCAAGTGTTCCAGCTTGTAATTGTGTTTTCCATTAAATTTACAAAACTTTGATGGAAGTTTGATATGTTTTCTATAGGTACAATAATGGACAGGAGCTTAAGACCTCATTTCTAGCTCGGTTGAAGCTCACATATGTGCGTGCAGCTCTTCTCAGCTCGAAATAGTTCTGAAAGTTTGTTCCCAGCTCATTTCAGGTCAGTACATTTCTAGCTAGCTCAATTTCAGCTCCACCGACTCAACTCTGGCTGACAAGTCCAGAAGTAGCTGGAAGGTTTCCTACATGTCGGGGAGTGTCCCATACACATGTGGCAGACTAGGTGGCATCCCAGCATGTAAATCAAACACGTAACAGCGTTGACACATGTGTGTGCATGTGTGGCCGAAATCAGCCCTCTTCTCTACATATGACGCCAAATTCAAAAGGGATAAGAACAAGAGTTCAAATGTTTGAATTTCAAACGTTTTGGATAAGAACAAGAGTTCAAATGTTTGAATTTCAAACATTTCACACATATTAAATGTGTGGTTGGTATTTGATGGCGCCAAGAGAGGATATAACTCCTTCATATTCAAATTTGAATTCTTTATTTACAGCCACAAGTTCAAATTCGACAACCCCTTCCTTGTACTTATAAATAGATGTTGAAACAATGTAATCTGGTTAGATGATTTTTATTAAACAAATATTTGTAAGAATTTTCTCTCAATTTCCGTTCTTCATTGAACTTTCTTTGACATTTCAGACTTAGTTTGTTGTGTCAAAACTTCCTTGATACTTAGGGTTCCTAGATTGCTATCTAGAGGGTCCAAGTCCTTCGACGTGAAACATATTCGATTCGGGTTTGCATAGTCTATTGTGCAGGTTCTTTCGAGTTTTTTGTTGAATTTTGTTCCCTTTCTTTTGTTTTGTTTGTGTGTTGCTTATGCTGTAGAAAGGATGTTTGGTATAATCCTAGATCCGCAATCCTTCAAGGTTCGTTGTTTCGATAAGCAACGCCATATCAAGTGGTAATCAGAGCTTAGGTTGGATTTTAGCACGTTCTGCACAAAAAAAACAAAAAAAAAATATATACTTATCAAAGTTAAAAAAAATTCGAATATTAAAGTTTAAAAGAAAAAGAGAAAAAAATCAAAAAAAATATATATATATAATAAAATTAGTTTTTGAAATTTTGTGCAAATTACAAAAGAACAGTGTTGAATTGTGTGTGACATGTTGGATGATGCTCAAGTTACACCTTGAAATGCGTGAAAATCATCTGAAACAACTTTTCTTGTTTGATTCAATGATAAGATCGTTGTAAACATTTCTTTTGTAGTAATTTGTTGAGTTTTCTTTCTTGTTGTGATCCTCGTTTCTTCATTTTTTTTTTCTTTTCTTTTCCAGACCTATATCTTTCTGTAACTGTTTGTTTCTTTAACCTTTATTTTTTTTCTTTTCCCTTTCTCTTTTAAGTTTGACACAGTTAACAAGTAAGAAGGATCGGGTTAGTTCCCTAAAGAACTGATTGCGCGTGATCGAGTGAAAAAAAAGGCATTGAGCGTTGTCAAAATAGAAGGGGAGACAAAAAGAGCCATTCAAGCATTCTCTCAAGTGAAATACGAGCGCTGAATGTATTTTGAGTGCACTGTTCTTTGAAGTGAAAACCGAGAGGTTTTGTGAGTGTGCTATGAGGACTTTTATTATTTTTGTTTTACTTAACTTTTTATCAGTATTCTTTGTGTTGTTTAAGTATGACAGGATCGAAATATCGTATTCGTGATGAAAATTAGCCACCAGATTTGCAAATGCAGGCTCTTACTCGCACCTTGCAACGTCTGTTAGAAAATGCATTAGAGCCTATACATTCTCGTTTGGACAAGATCGATGGGGGCGGTTCCCAATCTGTCCACAATGAACAGAATGATCAAAATGATGTCGAACTTTCACAAAGGGTGAATCAACGACCATGACGCGCAGTTGATGATAATATTTCTAACATAAAAGTTGCTATACCTTCTTGTTAGGGACGAACATATCCTGATGCATATCTTGCTTGGGAAAGCCGGGTAGAACATGTTTTCGAGTGTTATAATTACTCAGAACAGAAGAGGGTTTGTTTGGCTGTTATGGAATTTACAGACTATGCCTTGATCTGGTGGGATCAATTATTGATGAGTCGAAGACGTACCGGTGAAGGTCCCGTGAGAACTTGGGAAGAAATGAAGCAAATCAGGCGCAAGAGATTTGTTCCTTTTCACTATCATCGTGATTTATTCCAGAAATTGTAATCGATAAAACAGGGAAATAAGGGTGTAGAAGACTACTACAAGGAGATAGAGGTGTCTATGATGCGAGCCAACATTTTTGAGGATCGAGAGGCTACTATGGCATGATTCCTTGTAGGTTTAATCTCTGAAATTTCTAACGTTGTTGAGTTGCAGCATTATGTTGAGTTGGGGGACATGGTGCATTTGGCGATTAAAGTTGAAAGACAGCAACGTAGAAAGTCTTCTAATAGAGGTAATACTCCGTTTAAATCATTTTCCAATCCTTTCGGTACTCCTAACAATTTTAGGAAACAAACACCATTCCAAATCAAAGAAAAGGGTGAAACGAGCAAACCCAAGGCTCCAATTGTTGATGTTGGGCGTGGGAAACAACAAATATAACCAGAACGTTCGAGAGACATTTTGTTCTTTAAGTGCCTTGGTAGAGGACATATTGCCAATCAATGTCCAAATCAGAGGACCATGATACTATTAGAGAGTGGCGAGATTGAGTCTAAAACAGAAGAAGAAGAGCCAGAACTTCCTACAGTAGATGTTGATGAATATGATGGCAATGTGCAGACATTTGCAATCGGTGAAGCACTTGTTATCAAGAGAAGTTTGAACACTCAACTGACTCAAGAAGAACAGTAGCAAGAGAACATCTTTCATACAAGATGTCTCGTCAATGACAAGGTATGTGTTGTAATTATCAATGGTGGTAGTTGCACTAATGTTGCTAGTTTCGTGATGGTTGTAAAGTTATGACTAAAGATGACAAAGCATCCCAATCCTTACAAGTTGCAGTGGCTGAACAATGGAGGAGAGATTAAAGTAAACAAGCAGGTGTTAGTTCCATTTGCCATTGGAAAGTACAAGGATGAAGTACTTTGCGATGTCGTTTCAATGGATGCGAGTCATTTGCCATTAGGTCATCCGTGGCATTTTGATAAGAGGACGATGCACGATGGTTTTACAAACAGATATTCTTTTATGCACAAAGGAAAGAAGTTCACCTTAGCACCTTTTTCACCAAGTCAAGTGCAAGAAGATCAGGAGAGATTGTGAAAGAATACTGAAGAAGTTCATGGGAAAAACAAGATGAATGTGTATGCAAGTAGCAAAGAAATCAGAAAATGTCTTTCCTCTCAACAATCTTTGTTCATTTTGTTGTCTAAAGATTCTTATTTATTGTCTGAAACTTCTAATGTTTTGCCTGCTTCCATTTCATCTCTTTTGCAGGAGTTTCAAGATGTGTTTCCGGATGAAACACCCAAGGCTCTTCGTGGCATTGAGCACCAGATTGATTTCATTCCTGGAGCCCCGATTCCAAATAGACCAGCCTATCGAAGTAACCCCGAAGAGACAAAGGAACTTCAAAGACAGATTTCAGAGTTGTTGGATAAAGGTTACATTCGAGAGAGTTTAAGCCCGTATGCCGTACCAGTGCTATTGGTACCTAAGAAAGATGGGACTTGGAGGATGTGTGTTGATTGTCGAGCAGTAAATCAAATCACAATCAAGTATCGACACCCCATTCCTCGAATCGATGACATGCTAGATGAATTATGCGTAGCGACTATCTTCTCCAAAATTGATTTGAAGAGTGGATATCACCAGATTCGAATGAAAGAAGGCGACGAGTGGAAGACAGCTTTCAAAACAAAGCTAGGTTTGTACGAATGGTTAGTGATGCCATTTGGATTAGCGAACGCACCTAGTACTTTTATGCAATTGATGAATCATGTTCTACGATCTTTTATAGGCAAATTTTGTGTTGTATACTTTGATGACATGCTAATTTATAGCAAGACTTTGCAGGATCATATAGAACATTTACGAGCTGTTTTGTAGATTTTACGAGAAGAGAAATTGTTCGGTAACATGGAGAAATGTGTGTTTTGTACTAACAAACTTACATTTCTTGGTTATATTGTTAGTTCTCAGGGAGTTGAGGTTGATCCTGAGAAGATAAAGGCAATTCAAGATTGGCCACGGCTGACATCCATTAGTCAGGTTAGATTATTTCATGGTTTAGCCCGTTTTTACCGTCGGTTTGTTCCCCAATTCAGTTCTTTTACTGCTCCCTTAACTAGGATTATAAAGAAGAATTTTGTCTTCTCTTGGGGTAAAGAACAAGAAGATGCCTTTCTAAAAATAAAAGATTATTTGACAAAAGCGCCTGTTTTAGCATTACCTGATTTTGATAAAATGTTTGAAATTGAATGTGATGCTTCTGGAGTCGGTATAGGTGTTGTTTTGTCATAGGAAAAGAGGCCCGTTGCATATTTTAATGAGAAACTTAGCGGAGCAACGTTGAATTATCCTGTCACAAGGAAATGTACGCACTGATCCGGGCTTTGGAGACGTGGCAGCATTATTTGCTGCCTAAAGAGTTTGTCATCCACACTGACCATGAGGCTTTGCGGTATATTACAGGACAGCATAAATTGAATAAATGACATGCTAAATAGGTTGAATTTTTGGAATCTTTTCCTTATGTCATTCGTTACAAAAAGGGGAAAGACAATGTCGTTGCTGATGCATTATCACATCAATATACCTTTTTGAGTTACCTTGATTCACAGTTGATTGGATTTGCATATATTAGAGAATTATATTCTGATGATCCTAATTTTAGAGATAAGTATAATGCTTGTGAGAAAGGAGAGATGGAAAATTCTACAGGCATGATTGATATCTTTTCAAAGAAAATAGGATATGCATTCCACAGGGTTCAATGCGTGATATACTGATCCGTGAAGCACATGAAGGTGGATTGATGGGTCATTTTGGGGTCACTAAAACGTTACACACCTTAAAAGAGCATCTTTTTTGGCCTAAGATGCGTAGGGATGTTGAAAGGTATTCTGAACGTTGTGTAACTTGTCGGAAAGCAAAATCGAAGGTTTCACCACATGGTATGTACTTACCTTTACCTATTCCTGAATCCCCTTGGACTAATATTTCAATGGACTTTGTTTTGGGATTGCCTCGAACTAGAACAGGTAGGGATAGCATATTTGTTGTGGTTGATAGGTTCTCGAAGATGGCAAATTTGATTTCATGCCATAAGACTGATGATGCTGTTAATTTGGCTAACTTGTTCTTTAGAGATGTTGTACGATTACATGGTATTCCTAGGTCGATTGTTTCTAACAGGGATGTGAAGTTTTTGAGTCATTTTTGAAGGACTCTTTGGAGCAAATTAGGTACGAAACTTATGTTTTCTACTACTTGTCATCCCTAGACTGATGGGCAAACTAAGGTTGTTAACAGATTTTTATCTACTTTACTTCGTTCCATCATTAAAAAGAACATCAAAACTTGGGAAGATTGTTTGCCACACGTTGAATTCGCTTATAACCATGCTGTACATTCTGCTACTAAGATGTCACCTTTTGAGGTTTTTTATGGCTTTAATCCTATTACGCCTCTAGATATGTTACCTTTGCCACAGAAATAGGTAATGAACAGGGACGGTAAAGCAAAAGCAAAATACGTGAAGAAATCGCATCAACAGGTTAAGGAGAACCTCGAACGAAGGACTCAGTAGTACGAAAAGCAAGAAAATAAGGGTAGAAAGAGAGTTACCTTCGATGTTGGTGATTGGGTATGGGTTCATTTCAGAAATGAACGTTTTCCAGCCCAAAGGTGGTCCAAGCTGTTAACACGCGGAGATGGTCCTCTTCAGGTGTTGGAGAAAGTGAATGACAACGCCTACAAGTTAGACTTACTGGGAGAATACAATGTGAAATGTTTCTGATTTAACCCCTTATGATGATTCTACAGATTTGAAGACAAATCCTTTTCAAGAAGGGGGGATGATGTGAGCATATTTACGCCAACAAAGCAAACCGATCCAAAGGTCTTACCATTAGGACCTATTACCCGTTCTAAGGCAAAGAAATTCAGGGAAGTCTTGTTCCTTACTTGTGCTATGATTCCAGATTCATTCGATCATGTTCATGCCTTAAAACATAGGCTTTATAACATGTTGCATGCAGATATGTGACATATCCCGGTTATATTACTAGTTCATGCGTTTAAGTATGTATATGTTATGCTAAGTATGTTTCTGCAATTGGGTTGATAGTATTTGTATTGTTTCTAAGTTGTTTCTAAATTGTAAGTGTGTTAAAGAATAAGAATTGCAAGTGTTCCAGCTTGTAATTGTGTTTTCCATTAAATTTACAAAACTTTGATGGAAGTTTGATATGTTTTGATATAGGTACAATAATGGACAGCAGCTTAAGACCTCATTTCTAGCTCGGTTTAAGCTCACATATGTGCATGCAGCTCTTCTCAGCTCAAAATAGTTCTGAAAGTTTGTTCCCAGCTCATTTCAGGTCAGTACATTTCTAGCTAGCTCAATTTCAGCTCCACCGACTCAACTCTGGCTGACAAGTCCAGAAGTAGCTGGAAGGTTTCCTACGTGTCGGGGAGTGTCCCATACACATGTGGCAGCCTAGGTGGCATCCCAGCATGTAAATCACACACGTAACAGCGTTGACACATGTGTGTGCATGTGTGGCCGAAATCAGCCCTCTTCTCTACATATGATGCCAAATTCAAAAGGGATAAGAACAAGAGTTCAAATGTTTGAATTTCAAATGTTTGAATTTCAAACATTTCACACATATTAAATGTGTGGTGGGTATTTGATGGCGCCAAAAGAGGATATAACTCCTTCATATTCAAATTTGAATTCTTTGTTTACAGCCACAAGTTCAAATTCGACAACCCCTTCATTGTACTTATAAATAGATGTTGAAACAATGTAATCTGGTTAGATGATTTTTATTAAACAAATATTTGTAAGAATTTTCTCTCAATTTCGATTCTTCATTGAACTTTCTTTGACATTTCAAACTTAGTTTGTTGTTTCAAAACTTCCTTGATACTTAGGGTTCCTAGATTGCTATCTAGAGGGTCCAAGTCCTTCGACGTGAAACATATTCGATTCGGGTTTGCATAGTCTATTGTGCAGGTCCTTTCGAGTTTTTCATCTCCAATTTTATTTTTTTTGTTTTTGCTGAATTTTTTTCACTTTCTTTTGTTTTGTTTGTGTGTTGTTTATGCTGCAGAAAGGATGTTTGCTATAATCCTAGATCCCCAATCCTTCAAGGTTTGTTGTTTCGATAAGCAACGCCATATCACTTTGGCATCAAGAAACATCCTTTATTCATAATTTTCCAGCTTTCTTGCCGCCCAAGTATCCTACTTCTACTTCAATTAGGTTCTTGGTCTTTTTGAGTTTATTTTCTGTTTTCGTTTCAGCCAAGTGTCTATAGCTTTCGTTGGACTTTCCCGTGACTTGACAAGCTTGATCTTGGTCCTCGAGTAACCCTCTATCACATGTAGTTGAATACAATAATTTCGTACCAAGCTTACCCCACAGTACCTTCCAAAAGTGGCTAAGGAATTTGACATCTCTGTCGGAAACAATTGTTTTAGGGATGCCATGAAGTCTTACCACATCTTTAAAAAATAAGTCTGCCACATGTGTAGCATCATCTGTTTTGTGACAATGAATAAAATGTGCCATCTTGGAAAACATGTCAACAACAACAAATATACTATCTCTTCCTTTCTTAGTTCGTGGCAAACCTAGAATAAAATCCATGGATAAGTCTACCTATGGTGAAGTAGGAATCGACAAAGGAGTGTAAAGGCCGTGAGACATTACCTTAGATTTTTCTTGTTTACATATGATGCACTTAAAACATACCTTTTCGACATCCTTCTTCATATGTGGCCAATAGAGGTGTTCTTGCAAGATGTCTAGTGTTTTGGTCACTCCAAAATGTCCCATCAAACCCCCACTATGGGTGATGCGAACCGGCTCAGTGATGTGAGTCGAGTCATTTATGTGCCCGATCGTTAAAATAAAAAGTATCGTCCGATTTAAAATAAAGGGTTAAATTCGACTAAATGTGGTATTTAGTTTCCAAAATAGGATCAAGATGTCTAAGTAAGATACGTAATGGATTCGGTTAAGTGAAGAGGCTAAAGGTTATTGAAGATGGATTTGCGGATGGCTCGAATGGCTTTAAGGTCAAGAAGGTGTTAGAGTATGCCCAAAGATCAATCATGAGATGGTTGTAATAACATACTTGATTTATCATGTTTATTAATATAAGGTGTTACCATTATTATTTTAGTTTCTTTTCTGTGTGTATAAATAAACTGTTTTATAATAATGTCCTAAGAATAATATGATTATTCTTAAAAGATCCTCAGTCAAGTATTATTGTTGGATAGGACAACGATAATGCATTAAGACTAACATGTAGTTGATTGATGATAAAGAGTTGTCGTTGATATGGAATGTCAGAACCGATGCATGAATATGTGTGTTAGAGAACAACATATTGGACTGACCCATTATGAGTATGTTTCTTGGATTATTATGTAATTGTCACGACATTACTCATAGTGATTAATATGTTTATGCTCCTCAGACTTGAGATCATCATAATCCCAACATCGTGAGTAGTATATTTTGATACAGTCAAACGTACACCGTAACTGGTTGTTCTATAAAGGCTGATTTTGGATATACCACAATCGATGTAGAGGGATATGATTGGTCGATATAGAATAAGTCCCTCCTACATAATGGGAGTAATATCTTAGGCCACTTGATTAAGTGAGACTAGAAATACATGGCCATGCTCAAATAAGTTTATATGAGTTGTCATACTTATTTGTATATCGTAATCTGCTTAAGATATCAAGGGACATGGAATGGACTATGCAACTGTGACTATTCCATGACTTGTGTCCAATCCAGAGATAAAGGACTTAAGGATTATGGCATAAAAGGTTAATCATAAAAAGGTTATGTCGAATCATGATCTCTTGTGACTTAGGTAGCAATGATGCATTGCTAGATGCCACTCATTGTTTGTAACATTGGAACCGTTCTAGTATTACTGCTAACGTTACAAGAACCTACAAGGTCACACCTTATAGTTGAAATGAACGGAATAAACCATAGTTAGTATTATTTTTGAGGGTCGCTTGAATTAAATTAATTATAGAATTAATTTAATTCTGTAATCAAATTTCCAACACATTATGTACAAGGTTGTTGTACGCATAATGAGGACATGAATTTGGTTAGCATATGAATTCAAATAAATATATGGTTTACCGAAATTATATTATAATTAATGTAATTATAATTTTCGGTTTAAAATATTATATTTATTTAATTCCTAAAAACCCTAAAATAAAAGATATATAAGAATCACATTTTTCTTTGTTTTGGGTCTAGCAGCCGTCAAAGAAAAATCACTTTCAAACCTGTTTTGGGGATTTCTGATTTCTTCCGTTCGTAGTCAACTGGGTGGATTACGTAGAGGTTGGGGTCTCGATAGATTGTGGCTTGGTTCGACCGTAGATCTGACTACACGTTGTTGAGACGTTGTTGTCTACTCAGAATAAACATTTGGTAATTTCGTAACCTTTATCACCCTGATTCGTTTCTCACACATGGATCCTTAGTTAGGATCGCCGGATTTTATTTTTTTCGCTGCGCCATAGGGGTGTCGGCGATCCAACATTGGTATCAGAGCCACTTGTGTGACACGGATTCGGGTTTAAATACTTGGGTGATGCAATTGTATGAGATGCATGCTTTAATTTTATTAAATTTCTGACTGTTTAAATCGTTTAAGAGTAACCTGATAATCGTTCCTTTTAACAATGGATTAAATGTTAATCATGGTGTTATGGCCTAATCGGTTTTATGTTATTACTGTTAAGTGTTAATAGGTCTATAATGGTGCGACGGTGGTGTTAACAGTTTCCAGTAAGAGTTAACTGGTTAGTGGAACAAGGGTTGTTCCGGCATGAAACCTCAGGGATTAAAATCCTGAAAACACGATTCTGTTGATAACAGTTATCAAATCGTGAGGTTTCATTTTGAATTTCTGAATAGGATTATAACGGGAATTACGAATTTTAGGTTTTTAATTCGAGTTTAAATCGTATTAGGTTCGGGCTTTAGGTATATATGATCCCAATATTGTAGTTATCAACTCAAATTATTTTATTATTTTATTCCAAATTTTTTATAATTGTTAAGTATTTTAAGTTATTTAGGAGTTTTATGTTAACAAGAAAGTTTAGTTTAAAACTACTTCTTGTTTAGATTAAATTAGAGTTCTAGTATACTTAAGAGTTTTATTTATATTTATTTAGCTAGCCTATATATAGGTTTTTGCATTGTACAGAATTCATTCAATTCATTATTATTCAACTTCTCTTTTGTGTTTATAAATTCTCTTTAAGTTTTCTTTTTAAGAATTTCTCGAGTTTCTTTTAAAAGAGTTTTAACAATTTTTTTAGATTGTGGGGATCATCTTCAAACTTTTTCTTGCCAAGTTTTCTTTCTTGGAGGGGAAATTAGAGCCACTTGAAGGGGGTTGTAGATTCTTCGTGTT
This sequence comes from Gossypium hirsutum, assembly GCF_007990345.1. NCBI lineage: Eukaryota > Viridiplantae > Streptophyta > Magnoliopsida > Malvales > Malvaceae > Gossypium > Gossypium hirsutum. The sequence goes on from NC_053447.1 coordinate 43,278,666, forward strand.
TCCAAGGCTTCTTAGGACTTCTACATACCATGTTCTATCTTTCCATCTATCTTCTTTATTTTCTTCCTTGTTATTCTAATCATAGATTTATTATTCTATTTTAATTATCTTAGTTATTTATTTTAATTGTTTTATGTAACTTGGATTTGATTGCGTTTCAAGTTGTGTTAAAAATCCAAGTTTCTTTTCGAACGTCTAGAGCCCTAAGTCAAATCTGTGACTTTGACAAACTTTACGATTAGCTTTCGCATTCATCCGTCTCATTCTTTATCACTCATCCCCACCAAAAATATTGTTGCCCCTAACTCTATCACAGGTTATAGTAACGAGCTCACCGCCTTTAGTGGAGATGGATAAAACAAATTACTTGATTATACTGAAAGGCCCCTATGTTTTTTGTCTTTAACTTATGTATGGGTTTTATAGAGTATCATCCTTTGATGAGGTGAAACTCATTGTCATGGTCGCATAACCACTGCCAACCGGGGCCTCATTTATGCTTTATCTCTTGACAACATAATTTTTGTAAACTTGAAGCCCTAGTTACACTTCAACCCAAGACCGTATAATCACCGTCAATTGGGACCTTGAGTTGCAACACGATTTGGTTTCTCAGGTGATGACTCTATACTCACATGACAGATGAAATTTGTAGGTCACCGAGCTTCACGAAATCACCATAAATTCAAACATACCTTAAAACTATAACAAAGTCTATTTCAAATACAGACAAAAATAAATCTATAAACTTCTAATTTTCAACAGAAAAAAAAAGAAAAAATAATTTTCAACGAAGTGAATGTGCCCTGTATGACATGTTTTCATTTCTCTCCAAAAACAGCATATCCCGATAAATATAAAAAAAACAACATAAATTCTTTTAATTAATTCGTATTTTAATATTTTTTATCTTATATAATATATTAATTTAAATTATTTTTCTAAAATAATTAAATAATAATTTTTTTCTTTATTAATGTCAGACCCCCGTACCTGACTAATCGCCAGAATAAGGCATCGAAATGTCACATTCGTTGCTAGAGGTCACATTCGTTGCTGGATCAACTACAATTATTTACATATTGACTTAGCTTTTTATTCAAATTTCTTTGTTCATTACACATTTATAACATGATTTATAAATAAATCCGAGCTTTATACAAGCTTATGAAAGCTCTCTTGATGTCCTATAGTTGATTAAGGACTAAAATATAAAATTTCAATCTTCCGAGTTGACATCACAACTTCGAGGATTCCACATTGTGAAACCACTCACTGACTTAGCTCGTCGTGACATGGTTTCTGTCTCCATGACTCCCATGAATTTCTATTCACCACTCCTAAAACAATGTTCATATACCACATTTCAATTAAATTCAATCATTTTTTTCCACTAAAATCTTTTAGGGATGTTGTTTTAACCTATGTACATTTCATATTCTATACCATAAAATTTATTACATACTTTTCTTCTAATCTTTGATGATGTGATTAGATATGTTGAAGTCGCTACTTCGAACAACTTGAATCTAGAGCTCTAATCTGATCTTCCACCTATGTGTTTAAAACAAACATTAAGCTTGTAAAAGCTTAGTAAGTACATCAAGAATTAAACTTACCATTACCTTAATTAAATTTAAGGTGTCAATACTTTAAATATAACATAATTTAAGAATTTTATTATACCTATTAAAATTCAAGTATAAAATATGTGAAATTGTTATATTAGTGGTTGTGTAATTAACTTAAAAATATTTGTGTTATTATTTAATTTGAAATTGATTAAAGTATAGTGAATATATTCATTTAATTTAATTTCAAAGTGAATTAATGTTGTGTAATGAAAGTATGAAATAAGTGATTAAATTGTAAAGTGTACAAAAGTTAATGTGTAGAATATAGTATTATGAATAAATGCTTAATTGAAGTGAGTTGATAGCGATTATGAAATTTTATATTGATAGACTAAATTGTAAAATAGTCAAAAGTGTATACTTCAAGGCTAAGTAAATCCAATAGCCATAATTATCCAGCCATAATTCATCCACACATCTAATGGCATTTTGGTAATTTTACTCAATTTTTTTACTAAATGACCATTTTACCCTTGGTCAAGTTTTATATTTCCATTTATTTCCTTTCTACTTTTGAATATTTTTACTTTTAGTCCTTTAATTTTTGAATTTACACTTTTAACCCTTCAACTTTTGAATATTCTCATTTTCACCTCATCAATTTTTACTTTTTCACAATTTAATCAATACCTCAGCAAAATTTAACCTTAATATAATCATGACCAAATATAATTTTGATAACTTAAATTCATCACAATTAAAATTTACACTAAAAATAAATTTCAAATAAAACATTTGTACGTTCAATGTTTTAAGCGATTAATAATTATTAAAAAGAAAAACTTTACTCAAAACAAAAGTAAATTCGATTCATTATACAAATAAACTAGCACTATGTTTGGTTGGGTGTATTGGCCTATGCCAATACACCCCTAATCGGTGGCCCCACCTAATCCCCCCTTATTCTTATGTTTGGTTCATGGTATTGCTAATACCATTGTAATCCATTACTGACTTAATCGGTGAAATTCACCGATTTGTAATCCATCCCTTTTGCCCAGATTAGGCGTCGCTTCAGTAAACTGTCCCTGTTTTACCCTCCCATCAGCTTCCCCTTTGTTTTTCTTCTGTTCCTTCTAGCCTCTGCCGATTTGCTCCCTCCATTTCTTTTCTTTTCTGCCCTCTGTTTATTTTCTTTTCTTTTCTGCCGATTTGCTCCCTCCGTTTCTTTTCTTTTCTTTTCTGCCCTCTGTTTATTTTCTTTTCTTTTCTGCCGATTTGCTCCCTTTGTTTTTTTCTTTTCTTTTCTGCCGATTTGCCAGTTTTTGCTGATTTTTGAGTTACTGCAACTAAAAGGTAGGTTTCTAACTCTCTGCCAACCTTGTTACTGTCTTTTGTTTTTTCTGCATGTAAGCAGATTCGAATCACTGCCTTGTTAGTGCCCTTTTCTCATTAATCGGTAACTGCATGTAATCGGTTTCCCCTTTTCTCATTACAGGTTCTTCTTCATCTCACTGTGCCCCGATTTGCTCATTTACAGGTTAGTTTTCCATAGTTATTTTGTTTGTATTGCATGTCCGATTGAAATGTAGTTTTCCGCGATTGCATGTATACTCTTCTGCATAGGACAGCATTCTGTTCCGGAGAAACAATTTTCAGATTAGGCTTAAGAATTGATGACTGTTGTTTGTTGATAAGGTGCCTTGGCTTAAGAATTGATGATTGTTGTCTGTTGTTTGTTGATGTGTTTTCTGTTGTTGGTTAGGCTTAAGAAATGCATACTGTTGTTTGTTGATAGTGTTGCTTGCTTTAATATGGATGTATGGGGCTATTGAATTGTAGTGTTATTATCCATATTGTTGATACTGTTGTCTATTGTCTGTTGTCTGTTGTTTGTTGATGTGTTTTGTGTTGTTGGTTAGGCTTAAGAAATGCATACTATGGTAAAAATGATAGAAATTTGTAAGAATGATAGAAGGATTATTCTCAGGCACACCTCAAATACATCTTACACCAGTTAAATGTCTCATATCAGTTATATAAGTAATGTCGCACTTTACCAGTCCATACCTCAACAAACAATTAACTTTGGAGTGTAACTAGATTTTCTTACACATCATATCATACCTATCAAAAAGAATTCCAGGTTGGTGATAAACATATTTATTTTCTTTGGAAATCTCATATTCCCTTCTTTTATGATGTAGGTAAACCACAAATTTGAAATTAGAGAATCAATTAATTGCTACTTGCAAATAAAAGTACCATTTTAAATGGAAAATAGATTCATGAAGTATGTAGTTCATGGAAACAATATGACACAGAAAGTAACTGTTATTAGGACAAGTATCTAGCGAGTGAATAGGGAATATGAGAGATCTTGCAGATTATCCTTTACCTGTCTTCTTGCTTTGGTGAGCGCAATGGAGTCTCTGTTCTGATCTTACCTAAACCTGATAAACCAGAATAAACTTGGGTAATACCATGTTATTAGGATGTTGAAATTTGAAAACCAAGATCACTGCATCAGTATCTTGATAACATAGAAAACAAGTAATTAATTAATCAAAGTTGAGATACCTTCATTAGTGATGCACTAGCAGGTTAATTAGAGCCTAAATGGGTAAGGTAACTGTAATTCCTTCTATAATACTGAGAAATGCATACATTATCTGTTAATGTATTTTTTTTATTTATGAAATTTACCTTTTTCGATCTTTTTACTGAAAAGTATGAAGGGAGCAGGTTTGTTAATCATCTTTAAAACTGACTTGACTACTTCAACTTTGAATGCTTTGAAATGTTTGCTCACTGATAAATGAATGGAGATAGACTAATTTCGTGAATGATCCTCTATTCACTAAATTATGTTTTAATATATATAAATATTGAATGTGTGTTAATACGACTAGTTTGAAATGAATTAACACCCAAGTACATTTACTGCTAATTTGATCTCCAAGTTGGTGTGGAATTATGAAACTAAGAGAGTTTTTTCCTATATGTTGCTTTTACATTTCACTCTTTTTGAAATATGTATGTGTAGCGTATGTTTGGATATATGTATGAAGATACTGATACTTCAATATCTTTCAAGTATTCCATTTTTTCTAAAATAATTAAACATACACATGGTCAGTTACATAGATATCAAAGACCTTATGATTTCAATCTTGTAGGTAAAGTACTTGTACATTACAAATTCATGGACAGAATATTGTTATAAAAAGGAGCAATATATAATTTGGTACTTGTGTTTTTTCTTTTGTTAATCTATTATTTGTATTTGATAAATATTTTGATACTTAAAGATAATGGTGTACCAATTCTTGTATTAATATCAAAAAATGTGAGTACTACATGGATAAAAAAAGATGAGATCGTTATAATTTAAAAAGGACATCAAACTTTAGTACCAATTCTTGTATTAATATCAATTATGATCTTTATTTAACGATTTTGATACTTTCAAAGATCTCGTTCAAATTTAAACATTATTAAAATAAATTGTGCTAACTTTAAGCTCAAATAAAAATTTGCATGAAGGAATGGTATATTCATGGTACCTAAAAAGATGGGGAAGTAACCAAGAGAACCACAAATGATGAAAGAGCAAAATAATAGCAATAAACGAAGGCATGTGGACATTGGCCTAGAATGGTACCCCCAAATTAATTGATGAAAAAAGAATTAAAAGAAATTTTATATCATAAATTCAATGACACAAAATTATAAGCAGATGCTGAAAAATAAACCATGGGTTCGCACAAACATCTATGTTTGTTGTATTAATCAATTCCTTTACCTACATTGTGGACTTTAGCTTTTTCTTCCCCTAATTTCTGCTTTTATTGCAGTTTGTACCAATTTTTTCATTACAAAACCAATATAGCTCTTTGCCTCTTAATTCTCTAGCCCCTAACATGGACTACGTACATATATATACATAAAACCTAGTTGCTCTCATTTTTAATTTGTTTATCTCTCAATTATTTTTATAAAATTTATATTTGATACATTGATTGTATATAAGATTATTTTATAGGAACATAACAAGTAAACTTTATATATAGCTTTAAAAATATAACCCTAATTTTAGGTCAATGTTCAAACTTTGAACATGCATTATAATTTTAGGTCAATTATACATATACTAACAATTAATTTTAGGTCAATTATACATGCTCCATAATTTCTTTACTGTTTGGGTGATTGATAAAGAAATGAAATTAAAGTTGCAACGATATCAAAATAGAATAGATACTTTTTTGCTTCGTGTGTTCTAAATTAATATTGTTTATTTTTATTTGATAATGTGTAATTGCAACTTCAATTCTTTGATAGTGTGTTCTAATTTTAATATGTTGCAGTAATGGCTCGTCTGCCTTTAATTGCACGCACAAAGTGCGAGGCGTAAAAGAATTGGTATTGCATTGACAATATGGTTGGAAATCTATAGAATTGCGATTTGGTTCTTATTTAGAATGGGTGCCAGCCTTAGCCTACAGACTTATAGATCAAGGATTACCTCCTATACCTTAGATTTTTATGCAAAACGGGATTATGTGAAAAGGCTTGTATATGCTAGTGACGAGACTTGTATTGAACAAGTTAGGATGAATAAAACTACCTTTTTTAAACTATGTGAGATGTTAGAATTGATAGGGGATTGAAGTTGTCAAGAAACATGCTTGTTGGTGAGCAAGTAGCAATGTTTTTACATATCAACTCCCTAGGTGTTTGTACACCTGATATGCAATTTGTTTATGTTCTTCCTGGTTGGGAAGGTCCAGTTGCTAATGGACGGGTTCTTCGAGATGCCATTAGTAGAAGACATGGATTAAAAGTTCCTCATGGTAAAGTGTATAGATAGAGGACTTTGAATTATTTATTAAGATCAAACTTTGTGTGCTGAATTAATCATTTTTAAAAAAAATTATTTTATAGGTTGTTATTATCTAGTTGATGATGGATACACAAATTGTGAGGGATTTCTTGTACCATTTAGAGGACAGCGATATCATTTGAACAAGTGGCGTCAGGGTTATCAGCCAAGTTCTCTGCAAGAGTTTTTTAATATGAAACATGCCTCAGCACGTAATGTTATTGAAAGATGCTTTGGGTTATTAAAACTTAGATGGGGAATACTTAGGAGTCCATCGTTCTATCCTGTAAGGGTGCACAATAGAATTATTATTGCATGTTGTTTGCTCCATAATTTTATTCGAACCCATATGAGTATTGATCTTGTGACAGCCCTAAACTGACCCTAGTCGGAAAGTGGTTTCGGGACCACGAAACCGAGCCCTATAAGAAATTAAAAGATATATTCCGTGTTTATAATGTAAGTAAATGCATGTGTGAAATTTTCATGCATTAATTTGATTATTTTTATGTGAATTTAGTTAAAAAGGACTTATGTGAAAAATATTAAAATTGTGGTAGGTTGAAGTGTAGTGGTCAAATATTGCATGGCTTAAAATATGGGGATTTGCATGTCAAATTCCCCATTTTTATGTAAGTGGCCGGCCATGATGATGGTTGAATAGCCATATATGCATTATATATTATATTATAATAGTTAATGGTTTAAATTTAAAAAAAAAAAAGGGGAAGCCATACATCCTTGCCTTGTGCTTGCCAAATGTTGAGAAAGAAAGTAGAAATATAATTATTAAATGATATTTGGCCACTACATAGGTAAGTGGACGGTAATGGACCACCATTTAAAAGGTTTTGATATTAAATTACAAAGATTAATTTAGTAATTGGCTTATTAAAATGAAATATAATAGAACATGGTGATAAAAACAAAGTTACACCCATCCTTTCTTGCATTTTTGCCGAAAACCATAAAGAAAAGAAAATGGAAATGAAGCTAGGGCATTCGGCTATGGTGAATGTATAGATTAAGGTATGTGTAATGCTCTTTCATTGAAAATCCTTGTATATTTGGAGTGGTCATCAAGTATAGAAGACAGCTCATGGCAAAATTTTTGTAAATGGATGAAGATGACATTTGGTCATGGATGTTTATATTTCTTTGATGTTGGTTTCGATGTTTTGTGTATTGAGGGTTGATAATAGATGGAAGTCGAATGGTTGTTGTATGTAGATAGCATGCATGCTAATAATGTTTTTATTTTCTACTTAATATCTTATTGATTATGAGTTAACATGAATATTTAGTTGAACATATACCTTGAATTATGTTCAAAATTTTAATTGATTAGTTGTACTCTTCTTTTTGCTTTTGAATATTCGAAATATTGAAGGTGAAAGGCTGGAAAATTTCAAGTTGAAATGTTGTCCAAATGCTGGAAATTTAGCATGCATATTCTTTTATTTAAATGCTTTGACCGAATGTTGGAAGTTAACTTGCATGCTGTCTGGTTGCTGCATGAGGGAGTTAAAATTGAACTTAAGATAGTTTATTACTAATTAATTTGCTGCTGTAATGCTGTAAATTATTGGCTGTCCAAATTAGGACAAATTTATGGTACTTAGCTAATTAATATGCTGCTGTAATACTTAAATTATTGGCTCTCCAAATTAGGACAAAATCATGGTGTTATGTGCTAGCATGATATGTATGTGTGATTGAAGTGAAAAATGTTTAGATGATTTATAGTAATTGGCTAATGTGTTTTTGTGGATATACATGCTTAAACAAGATGCACACATGAATGAATAGATAGCTTGGTGTTGCATGTATTCGGTCATAAAGGTGCACATGAGGAAATGTTAGATTAATTGTATTAAATTGCTCAATGTGATTAAAAATGCGTATGACCATTTTGTGTTTGAGCTAAAGGTGGCCATATGACCTATCAAACTCCTTGTCATATTCGGCCATAAGCTAGCATAATGAGACTTTAATAAGTTAAATTTGTTTGAATTAGCTTAAGAGCTTAGAGGACCAAAGTTGGATAAGGGAAGGGAAAAAGTGATCGAATAGCCGCCGAGATCGTTCGACCACATCCGAGGTAAGTTTTAAGTGATTAAACGTTGAGTAAATTCAATCATAATAGGACATAATGAGTTGATTTAATAAGATATGATGTGGCCATGATATGTCTTAAACTCAAATGGTAAGTTCATAAGTGTTTGGACTTGGAAATTTAAGAGCAAATTGTATTAATTTGCTTTGGACAGCAGCAGTAACGTGATTTTAGAAAATCACTATAAATTGTTGGTGTGGAATTATAGGCTGAATAAAATATGTAATCAAAGCTTAGTTAGTCTAGTTTCTTATAAAAGAGACCTTGGAAGTGAAGAAATTTCCTATAAAGAGATATTTAAAGTTGTGTGGGACAGTGTCAGAATGACTCCGAAATCCCCTGTTCTATTTTTGGAAAATCATTATAATTTGTACAAAAATGGTTATAAGATAAGATTTATATTCTTAGACTCCTTAATGAGTCTAGTTTCAAATGAAATCAAATAGAACACATTATGAATTCTGTACAATGAAAATTTTGATTCGTAGTGAAGAGTGGTCAGATTAGTCAAACAGTGAAACAGGGGAAACTTTAAGAAAAATCTGGTACTGATTGGCCAAACCTAAAATTCTGGAAATTTTATGGATGGAAGATATACGAGTCTATATTCAGGAAAAATTAACGGCAAGTGATTTGGAGTTTTGTAGTTCCAGTTATAAATAATTTAGTGACTATTGCTCAGGAAAACAGCTCGTAGTGAATATGTGATTTTGTTGTAAATATGGATAAAACTTGTTTTAGTTGCTCATAAGCTATTGATTAAACCCATACGTGAATTCTAAATCGTGATATTGTAAAACGATATATGAGTGCTAGACGGATCTTCGATATTAAAATTTGTGAAATTGTAAGTTTATGAGTATTCGAATATGAAATGATAGTATGGCGTGAAATTGAATTATTCATTGGAAAATGATTGGTGTAGATTCGGCCAAGACAAAGTGTATACATGATAGTATATGTGGTATGTGAAGTATATTTGGATAATTGTGATGTGAATACATGAAAATTTATATTTTGATTTAGGATTTTATGTGATGAATGTGAATGTGTATATATGTGATAAGGCCGAATGGCCAATTTGATAAATGTGAGCATGCATATGTGTGATAAGGCTGAATGGCCAATGTGGTGAATATGAACATGTATATATGTGATAAGGCCGAATGGCCAATGTGATGAATGTGAGCATGCATATGTGTGATAAGGCCGAATGGCCAATGTGGTGAATATGAACATGCATATATGTGATAAGGCCGAATGGCCTATGTGATGAATGTGAACATGCATATATGTGATGAGGCCGAATGGCCAATGTGATGAATGTGAGCATGCATATGTGTGATAAGGTCGAATGGCCAATGTGGTGAATATGAACATGCATATATGTGATAAGGCCGAATGGCCTATGTGATGAATGTGAACATGCATATATGTGATGAGGCCGAATGGCCAATGTGATGAATGTGAGCATGCATATATATGATAAGGCCGAATGGCCAATGTGATGAATGTGAGCATGCATATGTGTGATAAGGCCGAATGGCCAATGTGGTGAATATGAACATGCATATATGTGGTAAAGCCGAATGGCTAGTGTGAAATATGTAGGCGATGTGCGTATATTGTGGCCGAATGACCAAATGTAAAAGGTGTGTATTATTAGATATTTGATGAGGCAAATGAATTACAAATATGACAGTCGATGTGAATGTTGTAACATGTGATTAAATGTACATGAAACTTGGAAATATATTCTGGGTGAAACCCGATGACTACGTGTGGAGAGTATGTCCGGGTAAGACCCGATGACTACGTGTGGAGATTTTGTCCGGGTAAGACCCGATAACTTCGTGTGGAGATTTCGTCCGAGCTAAAGGTCTCGCCGATAATCCGAGTAGAGGTTAAAGCTATAAGACTTCGTGATAAGAATTGCTTATAAATATATTCAATGCGAAAGGTTAAACAGGTATGTACTCCAAGTTTATATGTGAGCTTGATTTGAACTAAATCATAAGGTAGTTATGTGATGCATACGAGAGCAATCTATGAGACTATTCCTATGATTATGTGACATCGGATCAGTGTGAGAGGTTATGTGAAATCATACGATATATCTATGTCACATGAGCTCACTTTTATGTGAAAATTTATCTGCCTATTGTATATGATGAGATGTGCATATTCGGAAAAGGGATGGTATGCCCGAAGGAAGAGTGAAATAAAAATACGAACAACTATGTTATAATTTGATTGTTATCTGTTGACGCTGCTTAAAACTTACTAAGCATTGTAATGCTTACTCCGTTTACTCCGTTTACTCTGTTTCCTCTGTTTTATAGATCTCATTGCGAAGCTACAGGCTCGGGGATCGTCAGCAACTAGTCACACTATCACTATCCACTGTTTGGTACTGCTATGTTTTGGATTATCTTATGGCATGTATAAATAGACTAGTGGCGGAAGAATATTTTTGGTTAATGTATATAAGCCATGCGAAAATGGCATCTTTTGAATGTTTACTTAGTGAAGTTTAAATTTTACCTCTGGTTGTGCTTAGTACTTATTTAAACGGACGATCTTTATTTCAAGAAAAAGTTCAAAATTTTACTGTTCTGACATGAGTTACAAGTCCGGTAATGCCCCTTACCTATTCTGGCGACGGTTACGGGATAGAGGTGTTACAGATCCCATTGAAGCGGAGGTGGGAGAAGGATTACCTAGTAATGTAGTGGATGACGATGAACCGAATATCACAAATATTCATCCATCGGATGCTTGGGCTACTTGGAGGATGGAACTAGCCAACCAAATGTTCGATGAATGGCAAGCATCTAGAAATTAGTTAGGTTTAGGGACAAATTGAGTTTGACTTAATTTGTTGATGTTATTTTATGTATCTAGTTTATGAAACTTTGGTGGTGTTTAAATAAAATTCTGTACTGCACTAAACTTGTTGAATTATAATTTAATTTCTTTTCATTCAGCATGTGTTATAATTTTGATTCATGATATTAAACAAACGATATAATTTTATAAAATGTTCACCTTTTGATTCATGATATTAAAAATTCTGTCATAATGTGTTTTTGTTTTTTTTTCCTTAAGATAATTATGTCAGGTGTTCCACAATCACATGCTTCTTCTCAAGCTTCTCGAGGAACCAAAAGAAAATGGATTCCAGAAGAAGATGCAGCCTTAGTTTCTTGCATGGTGGACTTGCACAATGTTGGAACATTTAATGCTGATACCGGGTTCAAAGCCGGTTATTTGAACGAGTTGAAAAAAATGCTAGAAAAGGCTTTACCAAGTGCAATGTTAAAGGCGAAACCAAATATTGAATCGAGGATTAGATTACTAAAAAGGGAATGGTCAATCGTCTATGACATGCTTAATGGCCAAAACATTAGCGGTTTTGGTTGGGACGAGCATAGGCAGCTCGTTGTTGCTGAAGATGCAGTTTGGGACTCCTATGTAAAGGTAAAATGTATTTCATGTCTTTATTTGTTTTTTTTTACCAAACTTATAACTAATATGATTTCCTCATTTTTTTTAGAGTCACAAAGAAGCCGCTCAATTCAGACATCGTACTTTCCCTTACTACAACCAGCTTACTGCCATATACGCAAGAGATCGAGCGACTGGGAAAGATGCGCAAACAGCTGCTGATGTTCTTGAAGAAATAAATGCTGAGGATGTACCTACTACAGATATGAATGAAGAGAGAAACACATTCTATGACTGCGAAGCTGACGTCTCTTTGGACAACATGGATGTTTCTGGTACAGAGCCGCGAAGAGATAGAGACCAAGGGGGTTCCTCATCTTCAAACAAGAGAAAGAAGAAATCTAATGCTCGTGATAATATGTATTCTTCATTTGATGAGGCTGCCACTTTATTGGCCGAAAACATCAAGGCCGTTGGCGATCAAATCAGTAGGAGTATTGCCTCCGAGGTGGTAGTTCAGCAGAAGTCAGAAGAATATCAAAAGATGGAAGAGAAAGCTTCAAATTTATATTCATCCTTATGGGAAATTGAAGGTTTAACCGACGATCAGCGGTATGACGCTTTGAGTAAAATTCCAGATCATTCAACTCAAATGATCGTTTTCTTTAGTTTACCTTCTGTTGCGCGATTGGAATGGGTTAGAAGATTTCTTTCTCACCATTAAAAATCAATGTTCAAACTTTTTGATGTTGTAAAACTATATAACATATGGATTATGATGTAGAATTTCATTTTTATCTAACATTTTCTTAATATAAGTTAATTATGTTTATCCATAATATAATTCTCAAGTTATATTTTAATTTGAGTAATTTTATGAAATTATATATCATTATTAAATTAAATTTAATATTAATTATTTTAAATTGTATAAATTCATATAAGAAAATTTATTATCAAGAATTTTATGAAATTATATATTAATATTAAATTATACAAATTCTTATAAGGTAATTTATTAGTTATAATTATTTTAAATTTTATTAAATCATATATTTTAATTAAAATATATTTAATATTAATTATTTAAAATTATCTTTTATAGTATAATATATTATGATTTGAGTAAATTCATATAAGAATATTAATTATTAAGAATTTTATTAAATTATATATTTTAATTATAATATATTTAATAATAATTATGTTAATTTATATTTTATAGTATCATATATTATGATTTAAGTAAATTCATATAAAATATTGATTATTAAGAATTTTATTAAATTATATATTTTAATTATAATATATTTAATAATAATTATGTTAATTTATATTTTATAGTATCATATATTATGATTTGAGTAAATTCATATAAAAATATTGATTATTAAGAATTTTATTAAATTATATATTTTAATTATAATATATTTAATAATAATTATGTTTAAATATGATTAAATTATTTATTATTAATAATAATAATCTTATTAAAATTTAAATAACAATAACAATAATCATTTACCAAAATAAATTTATGCTAAGAGCATTCTAGTCATTTTAGTTTTTTCCATTATGCTATTACACCTCTATTTCATTCAACCAAACACAAGATTACTATTATGCCTCTATTCCATTACATTCAACCAAACAATTGATTTGCTATTATCTCTATTCCATTACGCCTCTATTCCATTACGCCTGTATTCCAATACAGCGAACTAAACGTGCTCTAAAATTATAAAAATTTTAGAAGATTAAAATCCTTCTACAACATACATTAACTTTAAATAATCAATTTTTTTTCTAAAAATTATAGGTAGCAAATGAATACATTGTTTTATATGCTTTATCAATGCTACATATGAAAGTTTCACTTGAATAAAGCATCCCTGTATAACACAAATTTAAAACTAATTCAAATTTAATTTTTACTGACGAGTACATAAATTTATAATTTGTCACCTCTGATCATTTTTAAAATTTTAAAATACAGAAATTATAGTAACTAAATTTGTACAGACCAACTATGGTGAAAAAATTATAGATACAATTTAAAAAGCAAACGCGACTACCAACTCTAAGATAGGATCAGCGCAATACTCCATTTTTAAGATTTTCAAAACCATACGGATAATTGTACCGCTTAAATTATTAATTCTCGATTCAATTAGTTAATCCAATTTATCTAAATAAATTACTAAAAAATTTATAAAAGAATAAAACAAGAAAAAAACTGATTTAATCAATTTCTTTTTATCTCAATTCAACTAATTTATACTGATTTGTGAGTGAACCAATCTAATCCCTCAAACCAGACCAATACTCCAACCAAGTTCCGGTCCAATCCAGCCCGATCCAACAACATTGCAATTTGGAACCCACTACTACAATATCAATCTTAATTGTACCTTCGTGGGGAAAAAAAGGGTGAGTTCCACCGGAAATTACTGAGTGCAATGCGTAAATTCCCATCCCATGTAATTTGGCCTATCAATTCACTGAATGTATATGAGAAACCAAAACAGAAAGCTATACATACCATCACAAAACTATATTTTTGTTTATATATTTCAAGGTTAAATACCTCCTCTTTTGCCCTACTTTCATCAGCAATCCTCAATGAACTTTATAATTTAGATCAAATTAGCTTGGCTTCCCATCACCACTTTTCAATACCCACCAGTTACCTTTATACTCGCAAAAATCACTCATTACCTGCAAAAAAACCAAAAACAAAGATGATATTATCTTATTGCAAAGTTGGAATGGGAATGTTCAATGATCCAGTTGAAAGGAATGAAATGTCCTTTGATAATATATCTGATTACAACTCAATGCTGACCCCTCACTATTACAACTTAACTCGATAACCTAAAATTAAAGCATCCCTCACTATTTAGAAGTACTCATTAACCTGGTTCGGTTGTACAAATTTGGCCTACAAAACGAAATTAGAGACACAACTCGTAAGATTTGGAGACAAGTCTAGAGATCTTAACTCATATACCACTTATTCTTGTATGATTATCTCTATGGTGTTCTAAATACTTCTCAAGTTGCAAATAATACATTCTTACGTCAAATCTATGTATTTGGTATAACAATGTAATAGAGTAGAGCAATTTATGTTTACATATACCTTCTTACATTTATGCATGCCTGATGCAAACAAATAATCATGTCTCAACCTAAAGGCAATATAGTGAAGTGATCTGATCATATCTAAGATTCTGTTCAAGGAAGCATATCAAATTGTTATCGGAAAACAAGATATTATCTAATTACAGAAGATACCTTGTTATATTCATTATTCGTAATGTCCCTCTTAAGATTAACTTGGGCAGCAGCTGTGACCTCAGCCTTCTTGAGCTTGTCTTTCACACAAAGAAGATTAATCACAACTTCCCTGCATAGAAAATAACATTCTGATGAAAACAAGGAAAATTTGTAAAAGGTACATAGAGACCATAATCATTTATTTAAGCTTAAATGTTTAATTGAACAGATTTATGCAACCTCAATGGATCACATTCTGGATTCTCTTGGGATGACTTCATAACAAAAAGA
This sequence comes from Gossypium hirsutum, assembly GCF_007990345.1. Taxonomy (NCBI): domain Eukaryota; kingdom Viridiplantae; phylum Streptophyta; class Magnoliopsida; order Malvales; family Malvaceae; genus Gossypium; species Gossypium hirsutum. Next base: position 43,294,258 of record NC_053447.1, read on the forward strand.
CCACCATGAAGTTCTACTGCAACTTGACTAACGACATCCTGGAGCTCATGCTCAGGTGCATCAGCACCATATGCTGCCTTAACTACCAGTCTAGCATCTGCCTTGGGAAGGGTAGACTGGGACAGAGCCAAATCTCGTAGACCTTTGCGAATCAGTTGCAAGCTAATAACAAAACAAGCAGTACAACAAAATTATAAAGCAGCTTTCATCAGCTTAAATAAATCAAGGTTTTATACATTCAACATAGGATGGGATGAATGAAACTAACAGTTATATTGAAATGTCTATGGTTAAAGCCTCAAACAATCTACCTGCAAACTTTGTAAGTTTGAAACACTTTTTTCAGGGCCTTTGGTATAGCTTCTCGAGTTTCATCAGACATTGTCCTCCCAGCATGTGCTCCAGGTGCAACCTTTCTTGCAACTTTATCAGAGTTCCCTGCTTTTTCTTACTTTATGACTGTGCCAGGCTTTGTTCTACCAGGGCCACCCTTTGCACCTCGCCAAATATGATTAGTTACATTGTCTTCTCCAGCTTTCCAAATCTGTTCTTGTTTCTTAACAATATCTGGATATTCTTTTTTGAAATTTTCATCAGTATTCTCTTTTAACTTCCAACCTTTCAAGGGAGGACTCTCAATGGCTAAGATTTTCAGAAAGCCTTTCACTTCTTCTTTGCGACTTGTGGAAAGGTGGTTTACTTTGTCGTAGCTTATGAATGGGTTCTTGCTGAATAAGAGGCTAAAGATTTAGACGGATCCCCCGGAAATAATAATGAACTCTTGGGAACCCAGAGTCCCTGCACTAATAAAGCATGCTTCTGAAGGACTTCAAAAACTTCTTCCATTGGGTCATCAGGAGCATAGTGCCTTTTGAGAGTGTTGAAGTGGTGAAAAGGACGTCCCTATTGACAGAAGAAAAGGAGTTGGAAAGATTAAATGGAATAATACATTATAATACCCTACCAAGGCCGGCTAAACAAAGTAAAATTTAACTGTCAAAGCCTTAAATCTTTCTTTTCCAAAACTCAATTTAAATGAGAAAAAAAAGGGGGGGCGGGGTTGGGGGGAATGCAAGATCCTAAAGATTCCTTAATTCAAATAAGATGCTATATATATTATAAGACCGTGATCCTAAACTCGGGCAAGATAAAGATGCATGTAAGCTAAAAGCCTAGGTTCATTGGGAATGGATATGGAAAAAGTTTATGATGGATCCAGCTTGCAGAGTGAAATTTTGTTTTTTAAACTACTATATATGGGACAGCAGCCAAATCAGGCAGATGCCCAAACACAGAGAAAAAAAGTCAAAGGTGGAAGCTTTAGTTGAACATACCTCGGTCAGTAATTTCTTCAAACGGTCTTCAAGTGGAATTGAACATAACAACCTGAAAGAAACAATTTCATGGTCCTTAAATCATTAAACATAAAGATAGGATGATGATGCATTTTCCACCACCTAATAAGGCCATGAACATATCAAACACATGAACAACTAGCATATATAGAGAACGCAGATGCAAAATTGCATCTTCCAAGTCTGCATAATTATGGAAGCTAGTAACATAAACTAGTTGGGTAACCATACCTTCTGGATAAACGTTGTGCTTTATTGTTGTTGCTTGGTAGAGGACACAAGGAATCAACATAATCATACCTAGAGATAATGAGAAACAATTCAAAGCAATAGACAGACAGCTTATTAATGCTTCAATACAGTAATTTCGAACTTCTCTCAAATTCTTAGCATAAGGGGCCAACAAATAAACAGGTAATAAGTAAAAAACATACGGGTTCAAAGTAAACTCAATTGGAGAGCTTTGTTCTGCCATCATTTTCTGCAGATACTGAGCAGAAAAATCACTAATGGAGCTATGATACTTGAGTGGAACCCAACACTGGAAAGAGAAGGAAATGAAACAAAAAAGAAGGAAAAAGAAAAGAGCCGATCTAATTAATTCATGATTTTCAGAACACGGAAATGAAGTCCACCAGTAACACAAGAGACTACAAGTTGGTGAAAATTTAGCAAGCAGTAACAGTATCCTACAATTACAAGCCATTTTAGTTGCTCGTGTATCAATGTAAATTTAATGTACAATTGAAAATACTTTCATGCCGAACAAAAGAAAGTTTAAAATAACAAGTGACACCTCTTTATCTTCTGCCTTTTGCTCAGTTGAGGACTGCACTTTCTGGTTCTGCATCAAAGTAAAACTTGAAAATCATGTATAGAATTAATATGCAAAAGGAAACTACAGGGGTTAAACTAAAAAAGAGATTTCCCAGTAGAAATTGCTCAAGGATCCAAAAGAAAGGTTCGTTTTGGACACATATTCTGAACCTTAAATTCAAACATTTCATAACAGTATATCCCAATAATAAGTAATTACCTGCTTGGCTGATGGACCAGCTGCTTTCCCATCGTTAGGTTCTACTTTAACAGCAACTTCTGCTTCAGCAGCCACTGTGTCCTTTCTTTTTGAGACACCAGACTTGAGATGTGCCAATGATGGTCGGAGCTGAACAACTGCATGAATAGGATTTAGGTGCAACTGCACCATAAAAATGACCTTAGAACAACAACATCCATCAAGGGAAAAAAAATATTATATAGCTAATCTCAAACAAGCTCATAGACAATAGATGCACACACCTTATCACCCATTAAAACTCCAACAGCATAGCCAGATGGACGTGGTGGCAGCCATGAAGAAGATAAGGTCTAAAAAAGAAATGAAGATACATAATTAGGTTATGCAGCTAAATTTATATGGAAAAGACATTATGTAAAAAGCAAATGCGACAATGCAACTTATCAACAAATGCGGTAGCAGTATGTAAAAAATTTATCAATGCAAAGCACTCGGAACATGTTTCCGGGGAAAAATACAAAACCTATAAATATATAGATTGAAATTTGATTAAATTGTAATATCAGAGCCAAACCTGCTTCGTCATCTTCAATTTGCTACCAGATTCACTGTCATAATTATTCGAATCAACATCAACAGACATGTCAATTTCCACTTCCCCACTATCAGGTTTCACCCGTACCTACAAAATAACTAAAGAATAAGATTGATTCATACAAAGAAAAAGAAAAAGAAATTGAAGGGGAAAAAACAGACGAACCTCCTTGCATCGTTCATCCAATTCGTATGGTCGCCAGCAAGGCCTTAGAGGATATTGCAAAACATATAACTGCAATTTGATTCCAAAAGGGGGAAAACAATAAGCAAAAATGAAAATTAAACAATAAAGGAAATAGAAAAATGCAATCACCTGAGCGTCGGCGTCAATTGAAGGAGTGAAGAAGACGTCGATTTCGCGAACAACCATATCTTCTTCTTCTCCTTGATCTTCTTCTCTATTGGCTTCAGTCAAGATCTCATCTTCTTTAGTTTCCTCATCAATCTCCATCTTCACCGCGCCATTTGATATCGATTGTTCGGCTTTCGGTTCAGCAACCATCGGCGGCTTGACATCTTCTTCATCGTTTTATTTCTTTTTGGAAACTCTTCCACAGGTGGTGGTTGGGGTTTGGGCGCGGAGTCTTGAGGCTCTTGTTTGGATGAGGTTTAGGTTTTGGCTTAGAGGTGGATTTGAGTTTGGGGGCGAATTTGGAAGATTTGGGCGCGAATTTGGTGGTTCGAGTATTGGCCTGACTTGAACCGTCGAGCTCTCCTAAATCATCCAGGTCCATTTTCGACTTTTTGTTATCAGTGTTAATTCAGTCACCGGCTAGGGTTTCCACCGACTAGGGCTTTTTGCAGCTTGAGTCTGGAGAAAGATTCTTATAAGAGGCTTCAGTGAATATTCGACAAAAAAATATGACCAAGATTTTAAATTTAAGAACGGTTTAATTACGAATTAAAGAGGGAATCGGTTTCATGGCCAGGTTTAGCTCTTCTAACTTAAGGTTATAAGTTGTTTATAAGAAGAACTGATCATGGGTCGGGCCACTCGGCTTGGCTCGAAGGTTCGCCTGAAATGTAGGAGGGATGAGGCAAAAATATACGTCCAAAAAATAGGTTTGGACATAAGGCTCGTTTAAAAAATGGACCGGGTCTTGGGTAAGGCATTTTGGCTCGGGCCCAACCCAAATTCACTAAAGGATAAAATAATGTTTTTTCTATTTTTTAATATTATTTTCTCCCTATTTTACATCTATCTTAGTGTTATTTAAGTATACATATTTTTTAAAATTTATTTTTAATTTGTTGGAAAATATTTATTTTGATGTTTTTAGTATTTTTGATGTATTATATATTTTTTAAAATTATATAAAAATAATATAAAAATTAATATGGGCGGGCCAGGTTGGGCCTAGGTTTTAACATTTTTATCCGAGTCGAGCTTAGGCAAAATTTTAAGTCTATTTTTCAGGTCGAGCCCGAGCCTAACAAACGGGCCTAAAATTTTAGTTGAGCCAAATCCAACCCGACCCATGCACACATCTAATTATAAGTTCGAATCTCATTATTTGCATCTTTAACGTTAACTCGCTTAGGGTGAGTTTGGATGGGTGGTGTGTTTACCTCCGGCGAGGTTAAAAACAGCGGTGGCGGTGAGATTAGTTACTGTAGCAATGAGATTAGATATTGTAGCGGTGAGATTAGAAACAATGGTGGAGTGTGTGTTTGGATTCAAACGCAGCTGTAGCGGTGAGGTGAGAATAAAAAATGACTATTAAGGACATCAGATTAGAATTGATGTATAATAGAATTTTTTAAAATTAGTTTACTTTTTTAAAATTATTAAAATATGTGAATTTATAAATTCATTTAATAAAATATTAAAATGTATCTTCCAATATTTTAATGAATTATATAATCAATTTAAATTATTTATTAGATAAAATGATAATTATTTTTAATTTTTTATAGTTAAATATTTTTTTATAACAATGATAAATATTATTTTCACAAATAGTAACATTATACTTTGATCAAATTTTAAAGTATCTAAACGGATGATTTTTAATAAAAAAATATAGTAACATAAGACATAACAAGTTTCATTATTACTAGAAATTAGGTTATGATACAAAATGTTTTTACAAATATGGATTCATTAAACTAGTTGCAATGGTTTCCCTTAACATCGTGATTTCAATGTCACTTTCTCTCTTAGAAGAACTCAATTCACCTCTATCAAAATGGCCTAAAGAGACTGGCATGGCGTGTATATTCTCAAATTGTCGAAAATCCTCATCATTTGACTAAGCATGTCTTCGAATGTAATTATGCAAAACCATTGTTGCAATAACTATTAAAACTTGCTTGTTGAATGAATAACTTGGAATATCTCTTAATATTGACCATTTTTTTTCCGCATTCCAAACGTTCGTTCAATCACAGAGCGTAACGAAGAATGTGCATGATTAAAGATTTCTTTTTTCCCAGATACTTGATGATTACCTCGACGAAAATCAGGTAAATGATATCGTCCCCCCCCTATATGGACCTAGAAAACCTACCATTTGTGGATATCTTGAATCCACAAGATAATATTTTCCTACAAAAAAGTAAAACATAATATCAAGTTTAAAAATAAATTAAAAATTTTAATATTTTTTTATGTAAAAGTTAATTAAAAAATTAAAGTTCAACCTGGTGGAGGGTGTGGAAACTTTAACTCTTGTTTTATAAGTGCTTGCAAAAAAATTCTACTATCATGTGCTGTTCCTTCCCAACCAGGAAATGTAAAAATAAAGCACATGTTGAAGTCACAAACTGCCATAATATTTTGAGTTGGTTCACCTTTCCGTCCGATATAAGGTATTTGACAAGAAGACGAAATGCATGCTTTTATGTGTTTTCCATCTATGGCCCCAATACAATCCTTTAAAATAAATACAAGTAATGAGATAAAAGTTAGAAATAATTTATATTTTAAAAATATAAATATTGTGTAAATTTTACCTTAAAGTAAGGTCAATATCTTGTATCATGTCAAATATGATTCGGTACTTCCTCGAATTGACCTTCAGTGGGTTTAATCGTGTCTATTCTCATTCAAGCAAATATATACAACATATCAGTAAAAATTCGACTAACAGTTTCCCCAGATCGTTGAAATCACTCTGTTGCATTTGAATTTGATTCTCTATTTTCAAGAATGTACAATGATAATGCTAACTTCTCCATCGCCGATACTTTCCCATTCTTTAAGCCATAATTTGTTTGCAAATCATGCAACAAGCTGTGAAATATATATTTTTGGCATCCTAAAACTATTCATGCAACTATCATCGTGCCCATTTAATACTTCGTCCACCCACATTTGACCTGTATAATTTGAATCCATATGCGGTTGCATAATGAAATAAGTTTCATGGTGTACCAATACACTACTTAACACATATTCTTCCTCTTCAAGATAATTGTTGTGCTCAACTTGGGTAACAATTGTGGCTATTCTTCGTTGAGCTTCTTCACTTAATGCAGGGGTATCATAATTCATATCAAAACTATTATACATATTGTTAAATTCATCCATAACCTGAAAAAGTAATCAAATGAAAATAAATTAATATTTCGTGACATTCTATACAACACAGAAACTTGATTAAAAGCATAGTATAAAAATACCAAACATAAAAAGTATCATACATTAGTTTTACATATAAAAAAGTAGTATAGTTATATTACATTAATAATTCTAAGGAGCTTATGGTGGAGGTGGTTGATGGTACGGTTAGAAGGGAAATGAGGATGTTGCTACCAAGGATGAAAATGATGCAATTGGATTTTGTTCAACATACTCATGTCGAAGCCACCAAACCCTATCATCTGGATCTAAGTTCAAAAACACTTCTCGTTTCACCGGTATTTGGAACATTTTGGTGGCAAAATAGTACAGTTCATCTTTTTTTAGAATTTCATCTCCCAAAGCACACAAAGCATCCATTGCATTTGAAATAGTATATTGAGAGTGAGGAAAATTAATTTCATTCACTGACTTCCTTGGACTAGCCATACTCTCACACAATTTCTCAATCTAAGTAGTTAATGTATTTCTTGATGATTTTCTACTCGATCTTGATTTTTTTTCCTTTACCGTGTACAGCCCCAAGTGTTTGCTTTCTTCGATTAGGAATTTCATGAGAAGGGTTTGATGGTACCTCATCAGGAGAAATACCTTCATTCTCGTTACTATGTTCATCTGAATCACCAAATCCCTCATCAGGTATATCATCTCCCATAGGAACCCCACTTGGAAGAACACCAGACGAAGGTGCCCATGCATTCTCTCCAGTGGCTACAATGCCAGCAAACATTTGCCACATTAACTCATTTAATCGTGGTTCAATTCCTTTCTTCTTAAATCCTTTAAAATCAGGATTTTCCTACATAACATGTTAAATGTTAAATGTTATACTAAGATTTTTATAATTGTAAATTATTAATTTCAATAAACTTTATGCATTAAAATAATGATAAAGTTAACACTAACCTGTATTTTTGCAGCCCACCATTCTTCGGTAGCATCGACCGTCTTTTTAGATGGACACCATCCAATACCTGTAGATTCCTTAAGCAACTCCCTCCATAACCTCCATTCCTTTTTTAATGTATCCCACTTATTTTTCAATTGAGGTTTTCCATAATTTTTTTTGTGTTTTTGCTTGAAAAAGAGCAATGACATTTTCCCATCCTTTTGAGTTTAGATGAGTTGTCGGTCTATTACCAGTATTGACTTCATTCACGCAAAGCTCACAAAATATCAACGTCAGCTCATCATCCCAAGCAACTTTTGTTGCTAAGGTACTATCTCCCTCCATAAAATTTCGTGTCTTTACCATCTATTATTATTTTGATTTTAAATGTCAACCAACATAAAACCATAAATATATAATTAGATATAATAATATAATTTCATAAAAAAATAAGAATAATACATCACGAATGGATGAAAGCCATAAGATGAACACTAAACAAAAAATTCTCAAAGATCCATGGTAAACAATAACGAGGATATAGAAAGGATAATTTTTTATTTTTTATTTTTTGATTGTGTTTATTTTTTATTTTTTGCTTAAAAATAGAGTCTTTGATTCAACTGGTTCAAGTTCTGTGCACATTTGGGGTTGTTCTATATCTTCACAAAAAAGGTAATTCCCTAATTTGTTTCACAAATCCCATAATTTTTTATTATCATGATTTAAGTTCAAAATTAGTATCTTTCAAGAAAAATATTGCATCTTCATGCCCCAAATAATTCGAATAAACAGAATATAAACTATATTTTTTATTTTTAAAATACACAACATATATTTTTTTATTTTTAAAATACACTACATATATATTTTTTATTTTTAAAATACACTACATATATATTTTTTATTTTTAAAATACACTACATATATTTTTTATTTTTAAAATACACTACATATAATTTTTTATTTTTAAAATACACTACATATATTTTTTTATTTTTAAAATACACTACATATATTATTTTATTTTTAAAATACACTGCATATATTTTTTTTACTTTTAAAATACAGTACATATTTTTTTTTATTTTTAAAATACATTACATATATTTTTACTTTTAAAATACACTACATATATTTTTTATTTTTAAAATACACTACATATAATTTTTTTATTTTTAAAATACACTACATATAATTTTTTATTTTTAAAATACACTACATATATTTTTTTATTTTAAAAATACACTACATATATTTTTTTATTTTAAAAATACACTACATATATTTTTTTATTTTTAAAATATACTACATACACTACACCAAAACAGGCTTTTAGCGGCGCTTTTTTAGGCCTTTAGCGGCGCTTTGAGAAGCGCCGGAAAAAAGCAGCTAAAGAATGCATCGCTAACTTTAGCGGCGCCGCTAAAGGTCTTGGTCTTTAGCGACGCTTTTTCCACAAACGCCGCTAAAGAACAAACCTTTAGCGGCGCTTCTCGCAAAAACGCCGCTAAAAATATAACCTTTAAAAAAATTATTTTAATCAAATAATATTTATTTTTATGATAAATATTATATTATGTTTTATTTTTTAAATTTGAACTTTAAATATACTTTTTAAGGATAAATAAAAAAATATTATTTAAATTAAATTTTCTATGAAAATTTTAACTTTAAAACTAAATATAAAAATTAATAAATTTAATTTTAGAATTTAAAATAATAAATTAATAACACAATTAAAATTCAAAAGTTAGAACTCAAGTTGTCATAAATATTAAAATAAAAATAAAAATTTAGAATCAAAACTAAAATAAATAATACATATGAAAAATTAAAACACAGACAGTAACGAAAAATTAAACACCACACATAAAATTTATCAAACTAGTTAAGAAATACATGGTGCAGCCATGCAGTATAAATACAATAGAATCATAGAGTACCAAGAACAATTTGTCACAAAATTATAAAACATGATAAAAAAAAAAGAACAGGTAGCAGACAAGCTATTTGTTACTTTTTGTTTTGCTTCCAAGGCTTCCTCAGCTACCTTCATCTTGGCAATAGAATCATCTTCATCATCCCTGCTTAAGAAAACAAAGAACCTATTGTTAAACAATTTAGAACTTGAAAAAGAAAAGAACCATGTTACTCGGACTTAGGTATGAGTGTTAGGTGTCAGTATAAAGACATGTCAGATATGGGTATAAAGGCATGTCTGAGATGAGTATGTTCAATTTTTTTTCCAAGTTTTCCCACATCCATGGGTTTCAAACACTGGTACTTAAATCATAAAGAGTCAGAATAAAAAGCATAACCATAATAATAAAGTACGAACCTAAAAGAGCAAGTACATTCAACAACATATTTTTCTTGAAATCCCATAGAAGCAAGATAGCAAATCATGTGGCAACTCTTATCATATAAAAAATAGAGGAACTAATAGATCATAAAACTATAAAGACAACTAAGGGAAAAAGTGGACATTAGAACCAAAAACAACAAAATAAAGGAACTAATATAATAACTTAAACTTTTAGGTTCAATGATTCTTTGACATCAACAAAATTAATAATACAATTTCTATATGTTAAGAAACATCCTGGCTGAAGGTTAAATGAAGAGGCTTAAACTTAAGAAGCAGCTTACCTATGTTCGGCACCTCTTGAATTATTTACCTGAAACGAAAAGCTTTTTTTCAATAAATCATGTACACATCAACTCAAGATGAAGAAAAACAGAAAATATTAGTCCAATGTTATAACTGAAAATTGCATATCCTTGTACAGCTTAATGTGCTTGTTAGCATGAGAATTTAAAAAAAAAAGAAGCTCTTTATACTTGAAGGGACAATGGAAATTAGAACAGAATAAAACTAAACAGGCAAGAAATAAAACGGATATCAATGGACACCTCATCCCGAGAACATGAGAAACCATAGCTTAGTTTTGAGTTAAGATTAAAGAATAGCATAACCTAGGAAGTGTTACACAATTTGATAACAATTTCGAACCATTGCATACAACATAACATACCAAAAGAACTTCAACAACATTACAACATAAGCCTAAGACAAATTATAATTCACTATACCAAAACAGGCTTTTAGCGGCGTTTTTAGCGGCGTTTGGACAAAAAACGCCACTAAAAATCGAGCATTAGCGGCATTTCTAGGAAAGCGCCGCTAAAAATCAGGCAAAAAGTCTAAGCCCAACGACATCGTTTTGTACCTTACAGATCTTTAGCGGCGTTTTGAAAAAAAGTGCCGCTAATGCTCAGATCTTTAGCGGCGTTTTTGAGAAAGCGCCGCTAATGCTCAGATCTTTAGCGGCGTTTTTAAAAAAGTGCCGCTAATGCTCAGATCTTTAGCGGCGTTTTTGAGAAAACGCCGCTAATACTCAGATCTTTAGCGGCATTTTTGAGAAAGCGCCGCTAATGCTTAGATCTTTAGCGGCGTTTTTGAGAAAGCGCCGCTAATGCTCAGATCTTTAATTGAACATTTTATCTGCTATTTACTATTTAATTTATTTTTAATTGAATATTTGTTAAAAATGGATAAATTTGAAATAATGACACGTAAAAATAATTTGAAATTAAAAAACATAGAAAAATATTTGTTAAAAATGAAGAAATTAAAATACTATTATTTAAAATAATTTTAAAATTTTTTGTGTACATGATTGATTGATTTTTAATTTATATATTAAATAATTTCAAATATAATTGTAAAAGATACGATAGTATTAATTTTAAAATATTTAATTTAATTATCATTATAGTTTAGGGTTTTATATATATGGTTTAGGGTATATATATGGTTAATTTAGGATTTAGGGTTGGTTTAAGAGTTGCAATTTTAAGGTTTATAAATTATGGAATTAGGGATTATGGATTAGGGATTCTGATTTAAGGGTTGTGATTTAAGGTTTATGGGTTAGGGGTTAGAGGTTAAAGGTTAGAGATTAAGAGTTAGGGATTTAGGGTTTATAGATTTAGTGTTAGGTTAGGGTTTAGGGTTTAGATTAATTAGTGCATTTTAATTTATATATTAAATAATGTTTAGGGGTTAGGGATTTGGGGTCGGGTTAGGGTTTATGATTTAGATTAATTAGTGTTTTTTAATTTCTATATTAAATAAGGTTTAGAGGTTAGTGGTTTGGGGTTTAGGGTTTGAGGTTAAGAGTTAGTGATTTAAGGTTTAGAGATTCGGGGCCGAGTTAGGGTTTAAGGTTTAGATTAATTAGTATTTTTTAATTTATATATTAAACAAGTTCTTATATAATTGTAAAGATTATTAGTTTAAAATTGATATGCAATATACAATAATTGAATATAAAAAATTGTAAAATATGCGAGCTTTGGCGGCGTTTATAGCCAAAACGCTACTAATATGATTTAGAATTTTTCAAAACGGTGTCATTTCATTACAATAATTTAATTTATTAGTGGCGTTTCTTCTGTAAACGCCGGAAAATGTAACATTAGCGGTGTTTATGACTAAAAAGTATTTAATTTAAACCATTTGATATATTTAAATATTAGATTTAAAAAAATTAATAAATAAAAAATGTAACAAATTGATACGGATAGGTAACTATCTATTTTAGAGATATAGGACCAAATTATAACAAATAAAAATAAAATACAAAAACTAAAATCATTCCACATCGAACATCTAGCAAAATAATTATATTTTAGTTAGCAAGAAATATCTCTAATAAAATGGAGATTAGATCGGAAATGAACAATATAAAATCATAATTAACGTCTCAATCTTTAATAGAAATTTGATATGTGAGAGATTATTTGATAGTAAAATAATTTTACTTTAAAAAAAATCAATTTATAAAAACGCCGCAAAAAAATCAATTTATAAAAAACAAAATAAAAAATTAATAAAAAATACGAACATTAAAGACTACAAAATTATTTTATCATTTTCTAATTGCTACATTGATAATTTTAACCGCAAAATTAGATGTTTAAATTAAAAAAATAAAAAATTTAATATCTCAAAATTAAAATGTAGAGATTTCCTTTTAAATTTCAAAAGCGTATATATAGGGTACTGCATTCATTACACCGTAAGTTCTACAATTTTGGGCCGACTTTGTTATACGGGCTTATCCATATAAAAATTTTATCCATATAAAACTAATAAAAAATTCAATTTATAAAAAATAATAATAAATGTTTTATAAAATCACTTAACTAATAAATATTAACAGATTTAAAATGAAATAATTTTTTGAGGCGTTTTTATGAAAAATGCCGCAAAAGGTAAGCAATAGCGGCGTTTTTATAAAAAACGCCACAAAAAATAATTTTACTTTAAAATAATTTTTAGCAGAAAAAATATAAAATTTTTAACATAGTAAAACGGCGTCGTTTTGTATAAAAATAAAATGATTTTTTGCGGCGTTAAGCAAAAAGATATTCAAAATCCAAATTTTTGGTTACCCGCTCGTTACTCCCTCTTCTCCTCATCTCCATCGCGCGCCCTAAATACCCCAAATTTTGTACTTAATTTTTTTCCCTTTTACTCTGCTGAAAACTTGGGGATTTTGGCCATTCCATTGCTTTCTTTCTGATTCAATCTTCAATAAGTTTCCAATATGGCTGGGAAATTTACTACAGGTTCCTCTCTTTTTCTTGATTCAATATGTTCTTCTTTCAATGCTCTGCCATTTTCTTACTCTGGGTTTTAAGTTGGTTTTATGCACCCAAGATTATTTGTGTGAATCCCTTCACCTGTGATTGTTTGTTTTGTTGCTGTTGACAATTTTTGAAATCATACTTCTTTTTTATTTCATCTCCCAAACTTTGTGCTTTCTTTGTTATCAAGTACTTCTTTTTTTGTATTTGGTACAACAAATCTTTAACGAGTAATCTTAAAAATTCTTGCTTTTGAGGTTAGGTTTCTTTCAATTATAAAGATATATTTGATCATGGTATTTTGATTACTGTCTAAAGTTTGTGATTTCAATCAAAATTGCCCAAATTTTTCGTTTCTTGTTGTTTACATGTTGGCCAAATCACATGCTTTGTATGGTATACTGTGCACCACAAGATCTTACACTAAAAGACATTTCTTTTTCAATAAAGATGAAGTGGGAAATGGATTTTATTTTTCCTTGTTAATCCCAGTGACATGTTTTTAATTAGCTGTTTAGAGAAATCATTGATTGAATTTGTTACTCAAAATGGATTGGGTAATTTAGTGCTTTCAAGGTGAACAAATTGGCCCAGGCCTAGGCCTAGGAGTTGTTAGAGAGAGTTACTCTTTTTAAGTTTTTTTTTATTTTTTGTTTAAACACTGTCAGGAAATATCATTGGTATTGAGAAACTACATATTGTTGGTGGAGCTAAAGATCGTACTGCTATTACAAACGGTAACGCTGCAAAGAATAAACCTCTAGTTGTTTGCTTCGGTGAATTGTTGATCGACTTTGTACCGACGGTTAGAGGGGTTTCTCTGGCTGAAGCACCTGCTTTTAAGAAGGCTCCTGGTGGTGCTCTTGCAAATGTGGCTGTTGGGGTATAACGATTAGGAGGATCATCCGCTTTCGTAGGAAAGGTAAATTCAATCATCACTGCAATAATTCTATGAAATAAACTTCATTTAAGAACTTTGGCTAAAGGATACATTCTCACAAATGATATTCTGATCATTGTGTAGCTCTAATCATTCTTTCTTCTTGTTGCAAGTTTGATTTTTTACTTTTGACATACTTAAAGTTCCAAATACTATTTCAATTCCATATCAGGTAGGTGATGATGAATTTGGCTACATGTTTGCTGACATTTTAAAACAAAACAATGTTGACAACTCTGGCATACGATTTGATCGAATTGCAAGAACTGTGCTTGCATTTGTTACTCTCAAAGCTGATGGTGAACGTGAGTTCATGTTTTTCCGTCATCCAAGTGCTGATATGCGTTTTCATGAGTCGGAACTCAATACAAACCTCATTAAGCAGGTTTTCTTTCTGACTTATTCTTTTTTGTTTCAAATAGTCGATGTGAAAGGAATTGGTTTTAGTAGGATTTGGAAATTTCTGACCTCCAAACAATATTGACTGTGTAGGCAAACATCTTTCACTATGGTTCGATTAGTTTGATCGAGGAACCATGCAAGTCAGTTCACTTGGCAGCAATGAACATTGCCAAGAAGTCTGGAAGCATGCTCTCTTATGGTCCAAATTTAAGATTGCCACTATGGCCATCGCCAGAGGCTGCTCGAAAAGGCATAATGAGTATATGGGATCAATCGGACATTATTAAGGTATGGTTTCTTTTTATCATGAGACTCATTTATGAAATGTTCGTGCTACTGCATTCATTTGCTGCTAACCTAAGAAAATGCAGGTAAGCGAGGATGAAATTACATTCTTAACTGGAGGTGATGACCCTTATGATGATAACATGGTGATGAAGAAGCTTTTTCATCCTAATCTTAAGCTTTTGGTTGTAACCGAGGGATTAGAGGGTTGTAGATATTACACCAAGGTATGATTATCTCTTCTTTGCTTTTCTTTGAAAAAAGATTGGATGTTATGAATTTCACTAATAATTCTCACAATCCAAGTGGACTTTTTGTGGACCTATAAAATCCTCTATGGAGCCAATGCCCTCAACTAAAGATTATCCGAGTTCTAATGATGCACTGATTAAATAAGTGATATCAACCTATATATCCTTTGCAGGCATTTAAGAGCAGGGTTCCTGGCATTAAAGATAAACCTGTAGACACGATAGGTGCTGGCGATGCGTTTGTCAGTGGCTTATTGAATAGCCTAGCTTCTGATTCAAAGCTATTTCAGGTAGTTACAGTTGTTACATTGGTTAAGATACATCATTTACAGTATCTTCTTTCCTAATGGTTACTGATAAATTCCATATAACTAAACTTACCCCTGGAACATTGTTAGTGCAATTTATATGTTGTGTGTATGTGTGTATTATTATATATATTGGGTTTTTGTTTCTTGATTGTTAAATATGAAATTAGGCATAGGGTTCAAACTTTGGCGAGGGTACTTTTAGTTGTTTGAAACTTCTTTGGTTTTACTCGACTTGCATTCTTTTTACAGTCATCAATATATTTTTTACATTTCTTCCATGCAGCATGGAGTCACAAGAAGTAATTGATGCAGAACTCTCAGCTCGTGTTCTGCAGTTGATAAATGTCACTGATAGTGGACTGCACAGTCAGGTACACTGAGCATAGTAGCTCGGTTTTGATGATATTTATTTTTAATATATATATGTAGTATGATTTTAATGTTGAAATCTTCATTTTCCTTGTATTATAATTTTATAACTGTTGCCTGGACTTGTCAAAATTTATCACCTTTGTCGTCAGGGGGATTTAGGATGTATTTCTGGGATAGTCAAAAATTAAGCCACTTTCAATAATTCAATTAAAGTTCTAAAATCTCCAATGATAAACATAAGAAGCAACTAAACAGAGGTATATTACAGAGCCTAACCTAAATTATAGAGATCATACCTTGAATCCAACTTTGTTGTCTAAGCAAGCATGCCAATCTGCTTTCATTTCTTGCAAAGGAACTCGATCATGCGGACCGCAATAAAGTAGTCAAATTCAGACATGCCACATTTGGAATATTAGAAATAAGACAATTTTTCATGTTACAAAAGGTTCCAATTTTTATGTTTGGAAAATACCTCTTGGGCCCTGATATACAGAGTTCAACATCCTCAAGTTTCAGTTCCAAGTAAGAAGAGTATACTTTCTCAATCTGAGGTTGAGTTCAGAGAAAAATTCTCAGTAAGAAACTGAATGCTGAACATTTTTTAATCAAACTATAAAAGAAAGAACATATGGTGTATATTTACCTCGTTGTAGTTTACAAACATCTTATTAGTCCGTAAATAGGATTCTATCACAGCAATCTACATTTTTGCAATAAGCCAGTAAATCAAGGGTCAATAGATCAATTGAAACAAAGATACACACCAAGGACTTACAGTCTCATCACTTCTGCCAGTCAATTGTAGACTCATGATTTTAAACTTAACCCTGCTCTTTTGATCCATCTGTTTTTCATTGTTCTCAGGAGGCTCCACGAACTTGAAGACTAGTAAATCCATTCAAAAACAAAAATAGAAATTCATAAGAATTTTTCAAAAGATAAAGAAAAATAAACTAAACAAATATGTCTGCCAAGTGCCAAAGCATGATAAAAACCAGAAGTGAAGGGTATGCATAAGCGTGCAAAAAAACATTTACCCGTTGCTATGATGCTCTCGCCGGGGGCTAGAATGGCACCCGGAGGGCGCATGAAATAGCTCTTTGGTGCAGTTGTTTGAAACTAAACCAACAAAAACAAAAGGACTCGTTATGAAATTCATCAAAGCAATCGTTATAGTATAAAACATTTAACAAAAATATACTTGCTTGTTGTTTTCAATTCTGTCTCTAACTTATAAATCACTAACATGCCAAACAAGGACAATGATGAAAACAAAAACAACAAAGGGAAACAGAAATGGCAGAGCCGTGATGATTCGATCCTTCGGCATGAGGTTGAGTTTGAACGTATAAAAGAAGAAGACGGAGTCGTTCTGGTATTATTCCCGGTTTGGCGAAAAGGCAGCTTAAAAATTCCCCAGACTTTGCCATCGGAGGGTGACTTTTGCTCGGTATCTATCGCCATCTCTCTCGCAAGCACATGTACGGCACCGTGTGCCGCGTCACGAAAATTCTGAAACTGAAAAACCTTTGCTGGAATTTGAGAGTTTAAGACGAAGAACAAACAAGAACTGACTTGGCTTCAGTTGGGAGAAACACAGAGTTGAATAAGCTTCTGGGTTTCTTTCTTGGATGTGGGAAATTAGGGATTTTAGGGGGGAAAGTTAGGGATTTCGGGGGAGGGGGAGGGAATTTTATAAAATGACGCTATTTTTTTTAAAAGTAAATTTTATTTTGTGGTATTTTTTATAAAAACGCCGCTATTGCTTATCTATTGCGGCGTTTTTCATAAAAACGTTGCAAAAAATTATTTTATTTGGAATAAAACGACACTGTTTTGTTATTAAAATGGCACTATTTTTTAAAATAAAATTATTTTTTGTGGCATTTAAAAAAAACGCCGCTATTGCTTACCTTTTGCGGCGTTTTTATGAAAAACGCCGCAAAAAATTATTTCATTTGGAGTAAAACGACACTGTTTTGCTATGCTAAAAATCTTTTATTTTGTCTGTTAAAAATTATTAGTTAAGTGATTTTATAAAACATTTATTATTATTTTTTATAAATTGAATTTTTATAAAAAAAATCAAGTACTCTCAAAATAAATATCGTATATTTTAATAAGAAAAAAATGATTAAATGGCTGTAATTAATTAAGTTAGAATTATCCAATGTAAGCAATTAATCTCTCACATATTTTATAATTTTTTATAATTTTTGTTATAAACGCCGCCAAAGCTCGCATATTTTATGATTTTTTATATTCAATTATTGTATATTGCATATCAATTTTAAATTAATAATCTTTACAATTTATTATTATCTCTTTTACAATTATATAAGAACTTATTTAGTATATAAATTAAAAAATACTAATTAATCTAAACCTTAAACCTAACCCGACCCCGAATCTCTAAACCCTAAATCACTAACTCTTAACCCCAAACCCCAAATCCCTAACCACTAACCCTTAAACCTTATTTAATATATAAATTAAAAAACACTAATTAATCTAAATCCTAAACCCTAACTCGACCCTGACTCTTTAATCTTTAAACCCTAAACCCTAACCCGACCCCGAATCCCTAACCCCTAAATATTATTTAATATATAAATTAAAACACACTAATTAATCTAAACCATAACCTGACACTGAATCCATAAACCCTAAATCTCTAATTGATCTTAACCTCTAACCCCTAACCCCACCGACTCTACTAGCTAAATTGAATCCCAACTTCACTTAATTATTTTCTAAAATTCAATATTTAATAAATTTTATTCGAATTTCAATATTTATAATATTTTCCTATAACCCTTTCTCAGCCTAAAAAACCTAGCTAGTATTAATTTCTAGTGGGTATTAGACCAAGTAACAACCTCATTTGTCCATTTTCATTCATTTTCAGTTCTTACTCTTGAGTAGGTACTATTAGGTCATTGTTGCGTTCATGTTTGATTAACTAAATATAAAATTATTTTTGGTAATAAAATTATCAATATATAATATTATTTATCATGATATTTGGTGTTTTATATTACTTTCTTTGATTTATTTAATCGAACTATCAAAATTTATTATTCTTATAAAAATTTATTCTATTTTTTATTCTTTACAACACAACAATTTAAGTTTTATGATATTTTATTTTACTCATAATTTAATATATTTTTCTAGTAAAGTAGTTTAAATAAACTGTGATTGAAAATTAAAAATAAATAGTTAGGAGTTAGGACGACTTCTCTTTAATAAAAACATTTTGTATTAAACAATATTATATCATTTAAATGTAAAATTGACCAATATATAATAAATACAACGAAATATCAATTTTTTCAACTTATAATAAAAAAATATAATTGAAACATTACTTGAGAATATATCAAAGAATGAGATAATTGAAATAGTTTTAGATTTTATTATTATTAGCGGCGCTTTTCCAAAAATGCCGCTAAAGGTCGAGTACTAGCGGCGATTTTTCAAAAACGCTGCTAAAGGCCCGAGCATTAGCGGTGCTTTTTCAAAAACGCCGCTAAATGCCCCCAAAACTCAGAAAACGGTGTTGTTGGGCTTAGGCTTTTTGCAACGCTTTTCAAAAAACGCCGCTAATGCTTATTTTTAGTGGCGTTTTCCAAAAAGCGCCACTAATGCTCGACCTTTAGTGGCGTTTTTGTAAAAGCGCAGCTAATGCTTGATTTTTAGTGGCGTTTTTTGTCCAAATGCCGCTAAAAATGCCGCTAAAAGCTTGTTTTGGTGTAGTGATATATATTTTTATTTTTAAAATACACTACATATATTTTTTACTTTTAAAATACACTACATAATTTTTTTTAAATACACTACATATATATTTTTATTTTTAAAATACACTACATATATTTTTTTATTTTTAAAATACACTACATATATATTTTTATTTTAAAATACACTAATACAGTGCAATTTCCCTATTCCCATTTCCCCTTTTCCACCGATCAAAGTCCCAATCCACCTCCACCGATCAAAGTCCCGATCAGAGGTTAGAGGCAAAACAGTCTATCGAAAATATTCTAACAGGCAAGAGATTGTAAACAACAAAACCACGGCGGATATTGCCGGAAATGTTCTTTTGGTAACAATCGAAGGTCAAGATGCGCGGCTTGTTTCCATTGATGTTTTGCATCTGGTAAGGAAGATCTTTGGTATTTCTTGCTTTCTTTTTTGGGTTAAGAATTTCTAGGTTTGATCTGAGTTTATGGAATTACTAGGATTTGTGTGGCTTTTGTCATGCTCTATAGAAAGAAAAAGCTTTCTGTTGTTTTGACATGAATATGAATGAATTAGGAGGATCATGTCAAGGGAATTATCTCCAATGGCAGCTTAGTGCATCCGGAGAAAGAGCACATGTGAAGGTAAAATTGGTATTTGTAAGGAATTATCTCCAAGGGAATTATCTCCAATGGCAGCTTTTGGATGAGATGAGAAGTTCTGGGATTTTGCCTAACAGAGTTGTGTATAATACATTGATTTCAAGTTTTTGTAAAGAAGGTAAAACTGGTGATGCTAAAAAATTGGTGGAAAAAATGAGAGAGGATGGTTTGTTTCCTGATGTTGTGATATTCAATGCTAGAATATCAGCTCTTTGTAGTGCCGGTAAAGTTCTTGAAGCATCAAGGATTTTTAGGGATATGTAAATAGATGAAGCATTGGGGCTACCTCGGCCTAATGTTATAACCTATAATCTAATGCTTGAAGGGTTTTGCAAGTAAGGGATGTTGGTGGAAGCAAAGGCCTTGGTTGAGTCCATGGAGAAAATTGGTGATTTGATGAATTTAGATAGTTATAATATTTGGTTGTTGGGGTTGCTAAGAAATGCAAAGTTAGTAGAGGCTCAGTTGGTACTTAAAGATATGGTAGATAAAGGTGTAGAACCTAATATTTACTCGTATAACATTGTGATGGATGGTCTATGCAAGAATAGGATGCTTTCTGATGCTAGAATAGTGATGGGTTTTATTGTAAGGAGTGGTCTTTCCCCTAATACAGTTAATTATAGCACTTTACTGCACGACTACTGTCGTAAAGGGAAGTTATCTGAAGCAAATGCTATTCTAAATGAGATGATGAGAAATGGTTGTGTCCCTAATACTTATACTTGTAATATTTTGTTGCATAGCCTATGGAAAGAGGGTAAAATATTGGAGGCAGAAGAGTTATTGCAAAAGATGAATGAAAAAGGCTATGGTGTGGATACTGTGACCTACAATATTGTAATTGATGGTTTGTGTAAAAGTGGGAAATTGGACAAAGCTATAGAAATTGCACATTAGATGTGGACACAAGGAAGTGCTGCTCTAGGTAACCTTGGGAACTCATTTATTGGCCTAGTTGATGATGTTAGCCGTAGCATGAGATGTATTCCTGATAGTTACATATTCTATCATAATTAGTACTCTATGCAAAGCAGGAAAGATAGGTGAAGCTAAAAAGAAATTCAGAGAGATGATGGGTAAAAACTTGCAACCCGATGTGATTATTTTTTATACTTTCATCCATATTTTCTGTAAAGAAGGAAAGATTTCATCTGCATTTCGAGTTCTCAAGGACATGGAGAAAAAAGGATGTAATAAGAGCGTACAGACTTATAATTCATTGATACTTGGCTTAGGAAGTAAAAATCAAATATTTGAAATTTATGGACTTGTCGATGAGATGAGAGAAAGAGGGATTACTCCTAATGTTTGCATATATAATAACATTATTCAGTCTTTGGAAAAATGGGAAAATCCAGGACACTA
Source organism: Gossypium hirsutum (assembly GCF_007990345.1). Taxonomy (NCBI): domain Eukaryota; kingdom Viridiplantae; phylum Streptophyta; class Magnoliopsida; order Malvales; family Malvaceae; genus Gossypium; species Gossypium hirsutum. The sequence continues at coordinate 43,315,699 of NC_053447.1, forward strand.
CTTCTATCTTGGATGACATGCTGCAAATGGGTATAAATATTAATATTTCTACCTTCAGGATGTTAATAGAAGCTTTCTGCAAGGCAAGTGATTTTGGAGTAGCGAAGGAGTTATTCGAGATTGGTCTTAGTATATGTGGTCACAAAGAGTTTACATACAGTTTCTAGTACCCTCACGCACAAACAAATGAACCCAGATAGTTATTTTTTTCTTAGCTAAGAACAAGATGAGAAGGAAAAACAGAAACTACTTTGATACAATTCAAACACATATATAGAGTGGAAAAAGAAGGGTTTTGACTTACCAAGTGATCAAAGTTAAGAACAAGATTGATAGGATGAGTTGAAAAATAGAGTTTCTTTGAGTCTGCTTGTTGTTGGTGGTGTGTTTTTTCGGGAGAACAAGATTAATGTTTTTCTTTGAGAGAAGTGGGAAAGGAGGAGAGTGGGGTTTTGTAGAAGTGTCAATTGAAGAAGAGTTGAAGAGCATGAGTTGAAGAGCGGATGAAGTTTTCAGCAGAATTTGGCTGCCAAATCTGAAGAAAAATAAGAATGGGAAAGAAATTAGTTTAACTTTCAAGGATAAAATGGTAAAATAATAAATAAAAGTAAGAGTATTTTTGTCTATTAAAAATACCAACGGCTCAGTTAATTTCAATTGATGCTGAAATCTCCAGCTGATTTTCAGCTGACCAGCGTGGTGGAGATGGCTTCTCATTGGATTGACATGCTGAACCAAATAGCATAACAGTGAGGTTGGTACCATATTTTCCCCCCAACTGTACCTCACCGGCATGCAAAGCCAAACCAAAAGAAGCCTTAGTCAAGCTCCATAAACTTGGACTGAACAATAAATTTAACAATAATTCAATAAAAATAATTGGTGCAAGGTCCATAAACTTGGACTAAATTTAACAATAATTCATAAATTTAGTTGAATTAGATAATGACTAAATATAAATTATATTGTTTTAAAAGTTTTTTCTTAACCTTTTTACATCTTTTCCATATAAAAATATAAAAAATTATACACCATACAAATTGAACCTATAATACATATTGTTTTCAATATTTTTATTTTACTATTTCAATCAAAATCTCATTTATTTTTTTATATTCATTTTTAATAAATATAGTTTTTATATAATTTTATTGTCATCCATGATGTGAATTTAATAAATTTTTATATAAAATGTAATTGAGTTTATATTACAAGTTAACTGAAAATCAATTAAAATCAATTAAATTGAGAAAAAAATTTAAATAAAAATTATATATCAAAACATTATTTACCTTTTTCAATACTTTTTTCTCAAAATGCTAGTCTAATCATTAGTGTTTATTATATATATTTTGGTATAAAATTTATTCGAACCTAAGTTATCCGAGAAAAGTGAATACTAGATTAATATGCCACAATTATATATATATTATGAATATCACATAATCTAATATTATATTTTGTTACACTTATGATGTGAGTAAAAGAAAAACGTAATATTAAATTATGTTTATAAAAAAATTGAGTTATAGATAAAATGGTAAAGCGTTTATAAATAAACTCTTCTTAAACTTTTGATTTTTTTTAGAAGAGCTTGAGTTTAATTTTTAAATGTTTTATTTAAATATTTCATATTAAAATAGTAAAAGACAAACACATCTATATATTAATCTTCATTACTTTATTAAAAATAATTTTTAAATAATTTCTAACTGAAATGATGTATCCTTTTCTTCTATATGTATATGAATCAATATTATTAAATTCTAATCCATTATTGATACCTCAAGGAAAATCCCAAATTAGATTCCAAATTGACGAGTTAATGTAAGTTTATCCATGCAGTTATGCACCCTTTGAATAGGAATCCATTTTCTAAAAGGTCTTGACTTTCATGTTTTGGTGAGTCTCCAAGATCCTTTTGACGATCTATGTTGTTTAGAAAGAATATCTATATGATCTGATCGATTGTGTAAAGCCTACGGTAACAACGAAATCAAGGAAAGTATACAAAAAAGACAATTGACTCGTGATATGAACTCAATCATAAACATTTTATATAGCATAGATATATAATATTTTTTGTTTAGTTTAGCTTTCACAAATCATTAATTTCACTATCTGAATCAAATTTTAATATTTAAATCAATTAAAATTAAATTTTCATATATATAAATGTGCATAACTTATGTGAAATTTATGGATTTGACTCTATTTTATTACTTTTTCATCTATTAATATTTAATTTATTTTTAATCACCATTCACATTTAATAAATGAGTTCTACATATTTGAATTATGATGGCCATATATTGGATATTAATGAATGAGTAAATAACGAACGCCTTAAGAATTTTGTTGAACTTAGTAAAAGAAAGCTTTTCTATATGGGCTAATATATCTTCAGGCCAAACTTGTTCCATTTAGGGTCTCTCGGATTAAAGTTTGATGTTTAGGACTCTAATATGCCCCAAATTTGTAATTATTAGAATTATTGGGTTATTCAGTTTAATTTTACAAAATTGACCTCAAAAGACCCATTTTTTTAAACTAAAATATTAAAATAGGTTGTGTAACACCCCTTACTTGTGTTCCTTACCGAAACAGAGTATGAGGTATTACTAGAACTCAAACACTTAATTTTTTTTTATAAAAATTTCGGCAGCATTCTGCTTATTTTTACATAAAACCCCCTGCAGATTTCCAAAGACAATTTCAACCAACTTCAATATTTCCAACCAATTACAGTTATATATATTCAGACATAATTTATCCATTAATAAACACCTACCTATTAAACCAAACAATACTATATATACATATTTATACCACATTACATAAATTCATCTATACATGCCATGTTTCAAAAGTGTTGATTGCCAAAATACCCAAAAAGTTGATGATAGTGTGGATGATTTCCTGACTTCGTCCAAGTTTCGAACTGGCTGATGTCACTATAATCAAGAAAATAAATAAAAACAAGTAAGCATATAGCTTAGTAAGTAAACATATGACAAATAAATAAATTTCTCACAAGATTACAAAATAACATAATTTTTATCACACATAGATTTCAATGTTTGTTCAATTTCCAGCAAACTATTTTTCTGCGTCACTGTCACCAATTTATTTTTATCTAGAGGTACAGGGATCCAAATTAAGTTCTGTAAATTTTCTCAAAAACTAGACTCATATACCTTTCCACCATAAAATTTTCATAATTTTTTGTTTAGCCAATTAGTACATTTTATTCTCTAAATATTTCCTTGTTTCACTGCTCGACAGTTCTGACCTCTCATTACTAAAATTTACTTAACTCTCTGTACAAAATTCAAACAATGTTATTGTTTATTTATCTAAAAAATAGACTCATTAAGGAATTCAAGCATGTAAATTTCAAGCCATAATTATTTTTTTTTACAATTTTTGGTGATTTTCCAAAGTTGGAATAGGGGATTTCAAAATCAATCCAACCCTGTCTCAATAAAATTTAAATATCCCAAAATATACAGCTTCTTTGCTTGCTCTGTTTCTTTCATATGAAAATAGATTCATTTAGCTTCAATTTCATATATTATTCAGCCTCTAATTCATTTTCCATCATTTATGGTGATTTTTCAAATTTGTCCAACTGTTGTTATACAAAACATTTTTATATTTAAATTTGCTCTTTTGAAGTTTTGGTATTTCCTTCGTTGATTAAGTGTCGAACCCAATATTCCTCACATAACCTTGTCCACCATATATATATATTCAACTATTCACCTTTCCAATTTTCCAATTTTCCCGTTGAACACTCGGAATGTTATCCGTTATCAGTGGATTCAACACTTAGCAACCACCAGTGATTCGGGGAATCAGCACTTAGCAACCCCTTTCACATTCAATGATACGGTGGAATCAGCACTTAGCAACCACCAATGAATCGGGGAATCAACACTTAGCAACCCCTTTCACATTCAATGATACGGTAGAATTAGCACTTAGCAACCACCAATGAATCAGGGAATCAGCACTTAGCAACCCCTTGGGGGAATCAACACTTAGCAACCCCTTTCACATTTAAAATACGGTGGAATCAGCCTTAGCAACCACCAATGGGTTGGGGAATCAGCACTTAGCAACCCCTTGGGGGAATCAGCACTTGGCAACCCCCTTCACATTTAAAATACGGTGGAATCAGCACTTAGCAACCACCGATGGATCGGGGAATCAGCACTTAGCAACCCCTTGGGGGAATCAGCACTTAGCAACCCCCTTAATATTCAATGTACTCTGGCCTATTCCGAGTGTTCAACGGAAAACCGTGTTTTTCAACACTTTACCACCGTTCCTAACTTAACCACATTTTTAGTATCTATACCAAGTATTCATTCTATGTTCAATTAAATCTCAACATATATTAGATAATATCAAAATAATGCATTAATTCACATGTTTACTTACCTCGATGCAAAATATCATAATTTTGCAATTTACTCCACTATCTTCTCTTTTCCCCGTTTGAGGTAGTCTACTCGTCTTTCTTGATCTATAATATAAAATTTAACTCATTTAATGTTCACATTTATTAAAATAGTCCTCCACCCAACTTTTTGAAAAAATACAATTTTGCCCCCTAACTTTTGCATATTTACACTTTTGTCCCCAAGCTCGGAAATTAAACTTCATCTCTTATTCTTAAGTTTTATGACATGTTGAGCATTTTTCCCTTCTATGGTAACATCAAATTCCCACTCTAACACACACTTTTGAACATTAGGTATTTTTACCGATTATGTCAATTTACCCGTTTTCGTTTAAAATCGCTTAACAAAAGTTGTTTAACATAATTTCTAGCTTCATATTCTACCGTAAAACAGCAAAATAAACACTTTTCACCTATGGGTATTTTTTTCAAAATATAAACCCTAGGTTAAATTATTGCTAGAATAAGCTAAATTAAGTTACCGGGACTCAAAAACGTAAAGAACATTAAAAACGGGGCTTGGAATCACTTACTATTGAGCTTGGAAGCTTAAAAACCCTAAATATGGCTTCCCCCATTGCTGATTTTGTTCACCATGAAGAAGATGAGCATATTTTGCCATCTTTTTCCCATTTAATTCTATTTAATTACCAAATGACTAAAATGCCCTTACTTAAAAAAATCTATTTCACTAATTCTATGCCCATTTTTGTCCATCAACTAACTAATGGTCTAATTACCACATAAAGACCTCCAATTTAAAATTTCATAACAATTAGACACCTCTAAGATGTAGAACTCAACTTTTGCACTTTTTACAATTTAGTCCTTTTGACTAAATTGAGTGCCCAGACATCGAAATTTTCGAATGAAATTTTTACCAAAATTTTCCATGAAATTGTAGACCATAAAAATATAATAATAATATTTTCCCTTGTCAGATTTGTTGTCTCGAAACCACTGTTCCGACTAGGCCCAGAATCGGGCTGTTACAGGTTGTCAAATCCATTGTAAAGTGATATTAAAGTATGAGATAAAAAGATGAGGGCAAATACTGAAGGTCCCTGGGATGGGTAGGCAGCGGTTTTAAAAGATAGTTGTTTTAGGGTGCGATTGACCAAATGATGTTTATGATAGGCAGTGGAAGATGGAGGAGTTGTTGAAGTGATTTGAGGCCTTCAAAAGAGGGAAAACGTCAAACATTTTACATTGTGGAGGCTCCAACCAATATCATAGCTAGCTACAATATTAGTGCAGATATTTAAATAAAATTAAAAAAGCACCCAAGTCAATGAAAGTTGTGGTGAAGGAGAAAAATAACATGCCGGCTTTTGGGGTTTATAACAATCCCTTCTAAGCTCTCTTCAACTACATTCTTATCCTCATTATCGTCAAACTACAACAATAACCAAATATAAAATTTATATCTATTTCTTTTTTTTGAGAGGTCTAAAAAACTATTACCGATTGAGTTTTAATCCGATTGGTATGAGCATTGTTGCCAATGCAGGAGGACGTGAGTTCGAGTGCATTGAAGCGCATTATCCTCCTATTTATGAGTTAGGGAGAGGCTATGGATAATTCTAGGTATTGTATCAAAAAGAATAAAAATGATTAGAAAGAATAGATATGATTAGAACCTATAATGTGATTGTTAAAAAACAACTATTGAAGGCTTAACACCAGTCGTAGGGGTGAAGGACAAGCTCCATGCCTAAAATCACTTGCAAAAGCAAAACTACATGCATAAGCAAGACAAACAAAAATAGATTAAGAAGCCAACGAAGATCCACCCACTTTCCAAGAGAAACCGTTGATGGCCAGTGGAGTTTCAATAACGATAGACACCGTCATCTATCAATCACAACTTTTGAAAACGACAAAAATACCCACAAAATATATTTGCAAACTAAAAGGAGAGAAGGTACATTGAGTGGATGAGGAGAAGAAAATAATAGAGAGTTGGTGGGAGGGACAAAAAAGGCGGGTGGCATCCGGCCTAGATGTTAGTATCGCCGCTAAGCAAAACAAAAGAGAATAAGCAAACAACTTTTTTTAAAAAAAAATTAAGGTTTTTAACTATGTATGATTAACTTATTTTTAATCTAACATATATGAACCAATTTATTATTTTTCTAGTTTTAATCCGTAAAACAATTTCAATTAATGAAAATGTATTACATATCTATCTTTTTCATATATAATCAATAACATGGTCATTAACCTTCGAACAACTATTGGTCATTGTTTGGTGCTGACTAGCGTCATCAAGTGTGATCAACATTGATTGGTAAATTAAAAATTTACTTTAAAATTGTATATATTTTAAGTTTTTTTTTGTTTTTTTAAATATATATTTTTATTACTTGAATTTATATAATTTAAATATTAATGTGAAAACGAGTGTGCATCAAAAGGTGAAATTGTTACATAATCCAATAAATGGATATTTATAGTTAATTAATTACTATTGTAGTCATAATTTATTTGCATTGCTTAATGCTTATTCACATCAGGTTTCTGAATTAAATCCAAACAACTTCTACCCTTTTAAACCTCTCATAAAAAATAATAATGCAATAGTAATATCATTTACTAATTTTATTTAAAGTTTGATATAATTATTTTATGTACCAAAAAAGTATCCTAACATTAATTATGTTCTTATCTAAAGTTTACCAAACAAAGTAACAAAAGTAATATAGAGTAAATTAAATGGTTTGGCTTTTTCATGTTATAACTAATTCATTAATGTTATAATGTTTCATTGAATTGGGATGCGTTTACTCATCTTCACCAAATATGACACAAGTTTTTTTTATTTCTCCAATTTCTTTTGTTGACTTGGTGTGAATTTATGAGAAATTATCTCTTGATAAATGGTTTTTTTTATTTTAATATAGGCTTCTCAAAATTATTTTTCTAAATATATTTTTTAATTATCTGATCATTTGGTGATGATAAAAAGACAATACTATGACTTTGACACTCACAGTAGTCAAGATCCTGATGACCACTTTTCAATATTCCCTCGAGCCCTTTGTTAGCCATGAAAGTTGGCTCCCATAGGTGTCACCTTTAGATCAAATTAAGATAATAGAGTAGTTTATGAACAAATCAATTTGCATGGAAATATTATTTCGGTTGATGATGGAGTTGTATTCAATCAAACACAACCTTTGACATGACTTTTAAGAGTGGCACTTTTTTAGACAACATAACAAAAAGGTGCTAAGGAAAATCTATGTTGGAAGTTCTAAGTGCATAGTTAGTATAGAGTATAGATTTCTAAGGTCCAATAGAACAAGGTGTAAATACATTACAATGGATCTCAACGATAATGAGGATGTAGAGATGATGGTGTTTGGGCACTAGGAAAGTGGTGATGTTATTGTTAGTAAAGGTTTTCAACTCAAGGAAATTCTTTAAGGTATCGAAACTTAGTGGAAGCAAACACAAAAGCGAGGAAGCAGCGAACGAGCAGAAAAGTCACAAGAAAATAATGCACACAAGAAAAATTTATCAAATAAATTAATTAAAATTGGAGAGGAGAGATAAACAATTGAGACTCCTTTTTTGACCAAAGTGACGGGAAAATAAAAGAAAAAGAAAATAATTTTTTATCAAAACATGCTATTTATTTGTAGAGTTTAAGGGTAAATTTGACCAAAATGATAAAAAAGAATGGTAAAATTATTGTAAAAGTAATGGAAAAAAATATAATACAATAGACTAAATGTTAATTTTCCTCGACGCATAATAATAAATATATATAGTTGAAATGTTATTGAAGAATATATCAAAGAGCTTGAGAATTTGATTAACTAGTTATTATTATTATTTATTATTTCCTTTTTGTTTAAGTAAAGTGAATTAAATTTATTAAAAATAAGGTTAAAATTGTTAAAATTGTCAGATTACCAAGAGAATATAAAATTATCAAAAGAAATTCTTTAAGGTATCGAAACTTAGTGGAAGCAAACACAAAAGTGAGGAAGCAATGAACGAATAAAATAGACACAAGAAAACAATGCACATAAGAAAAATTAATCAAAATTGGAAAGGAGATATAAGCAATTTTTAATCAAAGTGACGAGAAAAGAAATGAAATGAAAAGAAAAGAAAAAGAATTTTTTTTATCAAAACATACTATTTATTTGTAGAGTTTAAGGGCAAATTTGACCAAAATGATAAAAAGAAAGGTAAAGCACACAACAGTCACTTAACTTTGGTTTCAATAACAAAACAGTTACTAAGCATTCAACTCAGTCACTAAACTTCAGAAAAACAACAAACCAGTCACCCTAACCATTTTCCGTTACAGACATAACAGAGTTGTCATTTTTCATCCTTCTCCCCCCTCTCATTTCCCTTTTGCTACCACTGTTCTCCCATACCTTTCCCTCTTTCCCACCATCCCTCCCCCTACTTCGATTCTCTCCCTCTCCCCCACCATCCCTCCCCCTACTTTGACCCTCTCCCTCTCCCCCACCATCTATTTCCTTTCTCTAACCCTCTCCCTCTACCCCACCGTCCCTTTCCCTCTACCAACCCTACTCCAATTTCCAACAAGCTTCAACCATCTTAATTCAATCCATAATCGACTGGCATATTCTTAACTTTGTGGTTGTTTTGTCTTGCTATTATTGCTCTCATCTTCATTACACCGTTGCTCCAAAATCCCTTGCTTCTATCGACCAAATTACTTTTAATTATTTGTTGCAAATTGCCAATTGAAATGCTCCCCAAATAGTTGTTGCCCACCATTTATACCAACTTCCATTTGACCCAATTTCAATCACCAAATAGCCTCTAAAGAGTCGAATAAAAAGCCTTCAATGTGCTTTAAAGAAGTACTTCGTTGACTTGCTTGTTTGCTCTCTAATTCACTACCGATCGAACAAGTATTTGTTGCCTATTGCACTGACCATTGCTTCAAAAAGGCTACCGGTTAGCCAAATGCTTGAACTTGTTGTTGGATATTTCTTTTTCCTGTAAGAAAATTTTAGGAGAGGGTTAGCAGAGGGAAAGGGACAGTGGGGAGAGGGAAAAGGTTAGAGTAGGAGGAGGGGCGATGAAGGAGAGGGAGAGAATTAAAGTAGGGGGAGGGATGGGAGAGTGGTGGTAAGGGGAGGGAGACAAGAGGGGGGGAAAAGGGACAGAAAATGATAGCTCCGTTACATTTGTAACAAAAAATGGTTATGGTGACTGGTTTGTTATTTTTCTAAAGTTCAGTGACTGAGTTAAAAGTTTAGTGACTATTTTGTTATTGGATAAAAGTTGAGTGACTGTTAATGTAGTTTAACATAAAAATAATGGTAAAGTTGTTGTAAAAGTAATGAACAAAATATAATACAATAGACTAAACGTTAATTTTTCTCGACAGATAATAAATTTATAGTTGAAATGTTATTTGAAGAATATATCAAAGAGCTTGAGAATTTGATTAACTAGTTATTATTTTTATTATTATTTCCTTTTTGTTTAAGTAAAGTGAATTAAATTCATTTAAAATAAGGTTAAAATTATTAAAAATGTCACATTACTAAGAGAAAGTAAATTTTTTTAAGGAATTTGTGGTATTAAGATTACCCAGATATTTTGAAACATTGGCATTATTAAGAATTTGAGATTACAAATTCTCAAGATACTTTTTAAAATCTAAATATGAGAATCATATATTGAAACCTCTCATTTCCTTTAAAGGGGTTATATTCCTTTAACTAGACACATTTTAAGTACTATATTATGGTACCGTAACACCCCTAACCCATCTCTGTCGCCAGATTAAGGTTATGGAGCATTACCGTTCAAATCGAAACAATTAACATCACATAGAAACAATTTACCAATTTAAAACATTAACATTCCATTTTAACATTTATTCAATGCATAAAAAAACCTTCCCATACCTTAAACCGAGCCTATAGGGCCTTAAAAATAGTTTGGGAACAATCAGAGACTATTTTGAATCGAAATAGGAGAACATGAAAAATTTTGAAAATTTTGGAAACAGAGGTCACACGGCCGTGTGATAAAGCCCAGGCCGTGTGACTCAAAACATGACCATGTGACCAACTGTGTAACATTTGAACTATAGGACACATGACCGTGTCCCAGCCCGTGTGGGCATTCAAAATAGTATCACACAATTGTGTTGTAAGCCGTTTGCCAAATCGTGTGTGCATTAGAAGTAAGGTCACACGGTTGTGTTGCCAGGCCGTATAACTCTTTGTGACCGTGTTGAGCAACCTACACCTAAAAATCAATAAGACACACGGCTGTGTGACAGCTCGTGTCCTAGGCCATATGCACCAAATATGCATTCCAAAATAAGCCCAAAACAATATCATTTCATAAGTATCAAGACACAACCAAAAACAACCATTTTCATGCCTTTAAAACTCATTCAAACAAACATATAACATACCAAAAATCCAACCTAAGTACCTAACCAATCTGCCCTCGTTGACACCATAATTCAAATTCCAAATCAAACTCATATATCACACCAAGCTACTTTGCATATAACCCATAATATTCAACCATAAACACATACCAAACTTATCATTCATGTCTACCACAAACATATTGTAACATCATGTTGACGTGGACGCGATTTGCCGGAAAATGGACCATTCCGGTAAATAATTAAATAATGAGCCCATTTCGGTAATTTAAAAAAAGGGCTTTTTTGTGTAAATTGCCCTTCTAAATTGATTTCCAGAATATAACAGTTTTTACCCACAAAAATTTTTGGAAAAAATTCATTTGAGTGGGTAAACTTGTTCGATTGGTTTGAAATTTTATATGCATGTTTGTGGCACTGTGATAGAATATTAAAAAAATATTTCCCGCAAAAAAATCAGTAGAAAAGGTAAAAAAAATAGAAAAAGATGAAATCAAATAAAAATTAAAAAAATATTTAGCGGGTTTAAATTAGTGGTAAAACTTCCAGATCAAATATACAATATTTAAGGACATTCCCGTTTAAATTTCGTGATTTTTGGAGATCGGGAACACCTCGAACGAAGTTGTCAAGTTACTCCGCAGTTTTTTCGGGTTTTCAGGTATTTGCAATTTTTATTGATTCTTACCGGTAGGATTTCATTTGTTTTGCTTTTATTCTTCCTTTACACTATCTAACACCTTCTTGTTTCTTGTGTTATTAGGATTTAAAAGTGTGCACAATTCTTTCTCGGTGCAACACAAATCAATTGGTGTCTCGTCACTTTTTTGGATTCCTAGTGCAATTAGGATAATTTGGTAGTTACGGTTCTTACACTTTCTAATTGATTGATATAGACTCTACTAAAGAACTCACAATACTGAATTCTACCTTATTGAGAATTTGATTTTTTTTCTTTTTGAGTGATTAACGGTGATGTTTGATAATTTTTTTGGAGTGTTGAGTGTTTGTTTTGCAGGTATTCCAAAAGGAAAAAAAATAAGATGCATAGAATGGGTCAAGTCGATGATGACCATAATGATGTCCATGACAAATTTAAAAAGCTCCAACAACAGTTAGACAAACGGGCTGCTGCAATCACACAAACAAATGCCATACTTCAAACATTGAGTGCTACTATCAATGAGATGCGATTGGACCTAGTAGAGAAAAGAGCCCAACGAGGACAACTTAATTCAAGTGAAAGGGCAAAAATGAGAGTGCTAAGAAGATGAACATCCAACGAATATTCGAGAAGAGATTCATATCATGATTCTTATTCAACGAGAAATTCAAGACGACGCAAAGCAAGTTTCGAGCATGAAGTTTTCCAAGGTGACGAACTAGAAATCACAAGTAATCCTTCGTATGCCCAAAGGAACTTGTCCACTGAGAATCAATTTCAAAAAGGTGATCATTGTTCATATGCAAGTCATTCCGTACATACCCAATGAGAGTCTTTTCGTTCTGATTCATTTGTAACATCTCTATCTTGTAATGAAAGGAAGACAGAAAAAGAAATCAAAAAAGAAAAAGAGAATGAAAAAGAGCAAAAAGAGATTGAGAGTGAAAAGGAAACAGACAAGAGAATTGAAAAAGAAATTGAAGATAGAAGAAAAAATGAGTTAGAAAAAGAAACAAAAGAAAAAGACGAGGAAAGGGTAGTGAGGAATGTTTCCACTAACCAAGATATGAATTTTTCTTGTGTTGCTACTTTTTAGGTTCTCGAAAGACCGAAAGATAACTTTCAACTTCAATACCTCTCAAATGAAAGACGCTTTCATACGATCAACATAGGCAAAGATGAAATCACACAACATGAGCCCGAAGGTAAGTGAGGTAAGGAAATTTTAGCAACCGAGTCCCATGCAGATTTGAAAATTATTGATAAAAATTTTGGTGACTTAGTTCTTAAAAGATCCCCTCATTTTGATCCGATTAATTGTTATTCTTTGATTGTGGTTGATAAAGTCATTACGAAAGGAAGCGTGAGTTGTTATTCTTTTGATTTGCCAAGTGTAAAATCCGCAAATTTGTGCAAATCTGTTTTGGTGAATAAAAAAAAGTTTTGAATATATGTTGGTATGTATGCGAAAATCCTCATGGTTTAACTTGATTGGTTTAATGAAATCTTTGTTACACTTTGGCACGACTAATCAAAATCAAGTTTTTAAACCCGGAATCTATTTTGGTATATTTTGTTGGAAAATCAAGCATCATCTATTGTGTGCAAATACTTTCTATTGTTTTGATACTTGGTTTTTGAATAAGGTAACGAAATTTGAAAAAAAAAATTCAATTTATATTCGTGCCTTAAACAGTTTCTATGGTTATACATGAAGTTTGAGTTCCATTTGACAAAGGTTAACTCAACAACGGAGCTTCGACTACTCTAAGCCCCCGATGAGCGACGGTTTGTATTAAATGGAAAAGGTAAAAGTGACCCTTATTCTTCTGCTTATAAAGGTAAGATGCTTGAAAATTTTGAAACACCTTTGTACTCCTGGATAGTGACAAATATCGTGTTGATGATTTAATTTTTGTAAAACACTTAGGTCGAAACGTGCTTGACTGTCCTATTTTATTTATTGATGATCTATTTGTTTTGATGGTTGATAAAAAGATTATTGTTTTTGATAATTTTTATGATGCATGTGTGAGTGAATCTATAGTCCGTCGATTAATGCATGGTATGATTGTGCAACTCTGTGAACCGTGTGAACCTTTTCAAATACCTACTTGTGACGATTATGTTTACCATTTGATTTATTACTCGCGATTTATTCATGGTTTGTGGAAACAATTTGAGATGATTGAATGCCTTAAAACATTTCCATCTTTGTTTCGAGTATTTGATGAGGCATTGGTGAGTAAATTAGCTTGTTTGCATAGTAATCTGAATCTGTCCATTCGCATGCGTTATACTTGTTTTGTTATGCTTATGATTGGACTACAAGTTTGTTTGCATTGCTATTTACTAACTCATGGCTATTCTTTTCAGTGGACTAAATTACCATTAGTCCCATTCGATTGAGGAAAGTTGAGTAAGAGGAACTATGTTCGAGTTAACCAACGCATCGATTGGAGGACAAGTCACTTCGAAGAAGAGGGATGATACGACCCTACCCCAAAAATGTCCTTGGTTCAGTTCATCAAGCGCCATTCGAAAACTTTCGCAAGTTGATCTAGCTTGTTCCAGCTCCATGGAGTTCAATTCGAGCTGATTCTAGCTCGTTGAGCTTAATCCACTTTTATTTAATTTCATGCATTTTTAATTTGCTAGAATAAATTAAATGAGTTAGTTTATTAAATTTAGTTTAGCTCAAATAAGTGTTAGAATTAATTTTAGTTCACCTTAAATAAGTGTTAGTAATTAATTTGTTTAAATCTGGACAAATTTGATTATTTGTGTTTAATCTAAACTTATCTCCATTTGATTTTTTCAGATTCGAGGACGAATCTTTTTGAGGAAGGGGGGAATGGTACGAGTCACAAAGGCCCAACTCAATCTCAAGAACGTGATGGGCTCAAACTACCACAAGGCACAATAACGAGGTCAAAGGCCAAGCAGATGCGTACGAAACTAAATGGAACCATTCAAGACTTCATTAGCAAGGCCTTAGATGTGTATACGAAGGAAAAAGAAAATCAAGATTCACTTTCTTGTTTTCAAGAAAATCAAGAAACCGAATCTTGGTCCAATTTTGCTGTTTTGAGCGATTTTAAGAATCAATAAAATCAAGATTTCTAATCTTGGAAATCTTGGTCCAAGAAACCGAATCTTGTAGCCAAGGCGCATTGGATCTCAGTTACGAGCATCAACGAACCAATTTCAGTAAAGAATGGATTACAAGCCCATGTTCTTGAAAACACGGTCCAATAAGATGTTCCAAGCCCAATCCAAAAATTTAAATTAGACTTAGTTGAAAATCTGACCAAATTGTCAAAGTGGCCCAATTTGTAAAATTTTAATTCTTTAAATACTTAGTTTTAATTTTTAGACTTTATAAATAAATTTCTATGTAAAAATATAGCCCAAAGAGGCCCATTAAAGGCCTTGGATGAAATTCCCTTGAAAATCAATAATTAGGTTTTTTTTTTAATTTTCCTAGTAGGGTTAGGAAAATAGTTAGAAGGCCTGTATATATGGCTTGGCTAGCCACCCTTAGAGAACACATTAATTATATTTTGAAATCAGATTTTTTTTGAGTGAAAATTCTTTTTGGGTTTTCTCCAAGAATTTTCTCTTGAGTTTTCTTTGGAAGTAGTTTTAATAATCTTTTTGATTGTGGGAGCCATCTTCAGGCTTCTTCTTACCATTGTTCTTCATTGGAGGGGAGAATAGAGCCGTTTGAAGGGAGTTATGAAATCTTTCTCGATTTCAAGGCTTCTTAGGACGTTATCTTTATTTTTCTTGATGTTCAATCTTTTAATTTTCTGCTTGTGTCGATTTCATTATCTAACTTGTTTAAACTCTCTTGTTGCGTCTCTAGCCCCGTTCAACCTTCAAGAATCTGTTCGGCATCAACCTTGGACAACAAGAAACGATTTTATTTCACAAAACCCCTCTTTATTGCTGTCCAAACCCTCGATCTAGTTGATTTCGTGATATGCTGAGTTTTTTTTGAAATTAACTTGCTGTTTTGTGTTCTTCTTTTCAAATTCGACTGTTTAGAACCTATCTTGAATTCAATTCCGTGTTCTTGGCTTCCAAGATTAGTTATAAGTGTTTTTAATTCTTGGCTGATCTTTTATTGATTTGGGTATTTTCGTTTCATATGTAATTGATTCTAAGCCAAATTTTCTGTTTCGTTTCAGATCTAAGCGTCTAAAGCTTTCGTAAGATTTTCCCGTGACTTGACAACTCGATCTTGGTCCACGCGTAACCCTCTAATAGAAAGGCATAACTAACCATTCATACAATCCAAATTTTGTTTTAAAGGCTGTTTTCCATTCATCCCCTTCCCTCATTCGAATTTGATGATAACCGCTTTTTAAATCAATTTTCGTAAATATAATTGAACCATGTAATTCATCAAGCATATCATCAAGGCGAGGAATTGGATGTCTATACTTTACCGTTATTTTGTTGATTGGATGGCAATCAACACACATTCTATACGTACCATCTTTCTTAGGTACCAATAAGACAGGAACGACACAAGGGCCTAGGCTTTCATGAATGTACCCTTTGTCTAGTAACTCTTCAACTTGCCTTTGCAATTCCTTTGTCTCCTCGGGATTACTTCTATAGGCTGGTCGATTTGGGATTGAAGCTCCGGGTACTAAGTCAATTTGATGTTCTATCCCACGTAAAGGTGGTAAATCTTTAGGGGTCTCACTAAAAACATCCTGCAAAAGACACTGAAACACACTAGGCAAATTTTCGTTAATGTTAGATATAGATAAATAATTTTGCCTAAACCTCACAAGGATATAAGGCTATTTATTAAGTAGGGCTCTCCGCACATCTTTTTTTGTTGCCATCAAAATTTTCACTCTAGTTTTACCACTTGCGAATTCACTCACCTTTGGGCCATTTAAATTTTGACTTTTTTCACTACTAGCCTCTTTTCTCTCTGTCTTTTGTATTTGTCCTTTCTCCCTCACCCCCTTACAAAATTTCATCATCTTTAATTGATCTTTATATACATCATTGGGATTTAAAGGAGAAAAAGTGAATTTTCGGCCTTTAAACACAAGGGAGTATCTATTGAGCTTACCTTGGTGTGTAACATCACGATCAAATTGCCAAGGTCATCCAATGAGCAAGTGTGCCGCATGCATTGGGACCACATCACACCATACCTCATCTTCATAATTCTCGAGCTTAAAAGTGACCAAGGACTTTTTTGTAACTTTAACTTCCGAGCATTCATTAAGCCACTGAAGGTGATATGGCTTAGGGTGCTTGATACAAGGTAACTTTAAGGAATCTACCAAATACTGCTAATTACATTCGAACAACTCCCACTATCAATAATAAGTGAACATAAGTTACCTTTTATAAAACACCGAGAATGGAAAATATTGGTCCTTTGGTTATCAACATCATCTCTCATTTGGATGTTAAGGGTGCGGCGGACTACAAGGCATCAAAAGTTGGCAAAGCCCCCTTCTTTTGGTGGTTCAACCAACTCTTCTCCATTATCACTATCATCCACAAGTTCGGGCATTTTTGGATCTGTTTTATCGGAGTCGGAAGTATACTCACCATTATCTTTCATAAGAAGTAATCTCATGTTAGGGCATTCCTATTATAATGACCACGCCCTTTGCACTTGAAACATTCAATCACATGAGACCTCTTCATATTCGGATCGTTTAAATTGGGCTGCTTAGAAGGTGTTTGCATTTTAATGGGAGCCCCTTTCTTACAATCTGATTGCTTACTTCCATTACTAAAAGAAGACTTATTAGTAAAAAAAGGTGATTTCGAACTTTTAAAATCAGAATTGGAAGTGTTACCTCTATAATATTGTGAAGTAGAGAAGGAACTAACCCTTTGTTCCTATAATTGCTGCTCAATCTTAATGGCTTTATGAACTGCTTCTTCCAAATCAATGTATGTCTGTAGCCTTAATGTATTAGCTATTGGCCTATTCAAACCATCAATAAACCGAACCATAGTTGTTTCCTCATCCTCCTCCACATTAGCTCTCTAAATGAGCATTTCCATCTCCTTAAAGTATTCATCTACCGTCTTACTACCTTGAACAAGTCGTCGAAGCTTCGTTTTCACCTCTCTATAGTAATGAGGCGGAACAGATCTCTTACGCAAGACCTGTTTTAACTCATCCCATGTCCTAATGTCACCTTCATAATTCCTCTGACGATTTACCCCAAGTTGAGTCCACCAACTTAATGCATAATCTGAAAATTCCAGTGTTGCTAAAGACACCTTTTCATCATCCGGACATTTATAATAGCGAAACATGAGTTCAATTTTAGCTTCCCATTCACAATAAGCTTTTGAATCATTCTTACCTCGAAATTGAGGAATTGTGAATTTCGGTTTTGCCAAGGAGGGTTGCCCACGATCATGAAGATTATAGTCAGTTCTAGGGACACGACTAGGAGCGCACCTATGAGCAGGAGGCTGATTATCCACATCTTCTTTAATTGGGCCCTGATACTGAAGTTCTTGATTCAATCGCATCTCATTGATAGTAGCAGTCAATGTTTGAAGTGTAGCATTTATTTATGTGATTGCAGCAGCTTGTCTGTCTAACTGTTGTTCGACGTTTGTAAATTTGTCATGGACATCAATATGGTCATCATCGACTTGATCCATTCTATGCATCTTATTTTTTTCCTTCTGGAATACCTGCAAAACAAACACTCAACACTCCAAAATTTTTTTTTATCAAACCTCACCGTTAATCACTCAAAAAGAAAAAAATAAAATTCTCAAAGAGGTAGAATTCAGTCTTGTGAGTTCTTTAGTAGAGTCTATATCAATCAATTAGAAAGTGTATGAACCGTAACTATCAAAGAATCCTAATTTGCACTAGGAGTCCAAAAAGTGACGATACACTAATTGATTTGTGTCGCACCGAGGAAGAATTGTGCACACTTTTAAATCCTACTAACACAAGAAACAAGAAGGTGTTAGATAGTGTAAAGGAAGAATAAAAGCAAAACAAATGAAATCCTACAGCTAAGAATCAATAAAAATTACTGATACCCGAAAACCTGAAAAACTGCGGAGTAACTAGACAACTTCGTTCGAGGTGTTCCCGATCTCCAAAAATCACAAAATTTAAATTGGAATGTCCTTAAATATTGTATATTTGATCTGGAAAGGTTCGACACTAAAATCAACCCGCTGAATATTTTTTTAATTTTTATTTGATTTCGCATTTTTCTATTTTTTTGACTTTTTCGACTGATTTTTTTACGGGAAATATTTTTTTAATATTCTATCACAGTGTCACAAACATGCATATAAAATTTCAGACCAATCGAACAACGTTTACCCACTCAAATGAATTTTTTTCCAAAAATTTTCTAGGTAAAAAACTACTATATTCTGGAAATCAGTATATAAATCAACCAAGAACACCCAAAACGCCCAAAATCTGATACCAAATGATAGAGAGTTGCGCACGGACCAAGATCGAGTTGTCAAGTCACGGGAAAATCCTATGAAAGCTTTAGACACTTTGATCTGAAACGAAACAGAAAAAAATAAATCTTAAAATTTCAGATCTAAAACAAAAACCCCAAAACAATAAAGAAACAGCCAAGAAACCAAAAAAACTTGTGAATAGCTATTCTTGGAAGCCAAGAACATGAAATTGAATTCAAGAGAGACTCCCAACAGCCGAATCTAAAAAGAATAACACAAAACAGAATCAAATCAAACTCAGCAGATCATAGAATCAAATTGAATTAGATCTAGGGTTTGGGCGGCAAGAAAAGAGGAATTTGTGAATCAAAAACGTTTCTTGTTGACCAAGGATGGTGCCGAACAAATTCTTGAAGGTTGAGAGTGCTGGAAACGCAACAAGAAAGTTTAAACAAGTTAGTTAATGAAATCGACACAAGAAGAAAATTAGGAAGAATGAATGATAGAGGGTTGCGTGTGGACCAAGATTGAGTTGTCAAGTCACGAAAAAATCCTACGAAAGCTTTAGACGCTTAGATCTGAAACGAATGAGAACAAGTAAATCTTAAAATTCCAAATCTGAAACAAAAACCCCAAAACAATAAAGGATCAGCCAAGAAACCAAAAACACTTGTGAATATCTATTCTTGGAAGCCAAGAACACGGAATTGAATTCAAGATAGGTTCCAAACAGCCGAGTCTGAAAAGAAGAACACAAAACAACAAGTTAATTTCGAAAAAAAACTCAGTAGACCACGAAATCAACAAGATCTAGGGTTCGGACGGCAATAAAGAGGGGTTTTGTGAAAGCAAAACGTTTCTTGTTGTCCAAGGTTGATGCCGAACAAATTCTTGAAGGTTGAACGGGGCTGGAAACGCAACAAGAGAGTTTAAACAAGTTAGATAATGAAATCGACACAAGCAGAAAATTAAAAGATTGAACAGCAAGAAAAATAAAGATAACATCCTAAGAAGCCTTGAAATCGAGAAAGATTTTACAACTCCCTTCAAACGGCTCTAATCTCCCCTCCAATGAAGAACAATGGCCAGAAGAAGGCTGAAGAAGGCTCCCACAATAAAAAAATATTGTTAAAACTCCTTCCAAAGAAAACTCAAGAGAAAAATCTTGGAGAAAACCCAAAGAGAATTTTCACTCAACAAAAATCTGATTTCAAAATATAATCAATGTGTTCTATGGGTGGCTGGCCAAGCCATATATATAGGCCTTCTAACTATTTTCCTAACCCTAATAGGAAAACTAAAAAAAAAACCTAATTATTTATTTTCAAGAGAATTTCGTCCAAGTCTAAAAATTAAAACTAAGTATTTAAAGAATTAAAATTTTACAAATTGGGCCACTTTGACAATTTGGCCTGATTTTTAACTAAATCTGATTCAAATTTCAAGATTGGGCTTGGAACATCTTATTGGGCCTTGTCTTTAAGAACTTGGGCTTGTAATCTGTTCTCTCCCGAAATTGGCTTGTTAATGCTCGTAACTGAGATCCAATGCGCCTTAGTTGCAAGATTCGGTTTCTTGGACAAAGATTTCCAAGATTTGAAATCTTGATTTTCTTGATTCTTGAAATTGCTCAAAACAACAAAATTGGACCAAGAATCGGTTTCTTGATTTTCTTTCAAACAAGAAAGTGAATCTTGATTTTCTTTTTTCTTCGTATACGCATCTAAGGCCTTTGTGACTCGTATCATTCCCCCCTTCTTCAAAAAGATTCGTCCTCGAATCTGAAAAATCAAATGGAGATAAGTCAGCCACATTGAAAGTAGAACTTGTAGTCTAATCATAAGCATAACAAAACAAGTATAACGCATGCGAATGGACAAATTCAGATTACCATGCAAACAAGCTAATTTACTCACCAATGCCTTGTCAAATATTCGAAACAAAGATGGACATGTTTTAAGGCGTTCAATCATCTCAAATTGTTTCCACAAACCATGAATAAGTCGCGAGTAATAAATCAAATAGTAAAAATAATCATCACAAGTGGGATTTGAAAAGGTTCGCAAGGTTCACAGAGTTGCGCAATCATACCATGCATTAATCAACGGTCTATAGAATCACTCACACATGCATTATCAAAAACAAGAATCTTTTATCAACCATCAAAACAGATAGATCATCAATAAATAAAATAGAACAGTCAAGCACGTTTCGATCTAAGTGTTTTACAAAAATTAAATCATCAACACGATCTCTGTGTCACTATCTTAGGAGTACAAAAGTGTTTCAAAAGTTTCAAGCATCTTACCTTTATAAGTAGAAGAATAAGGGTTAATCTTACCTTTTCCATTTAATACAAACCTTCGCTCATCGGGGGCATAGTGTAGTCGAAGCTCCGTTGTTGAGTTAACCTTTGTCAAATGGAACTCAAACTTCATGTATAACCACAGAAACTGTTTAAGGCACGAATATAAATTGAAAACAAATTTGGCAAATTTCGTTACCTTATTCAAAAACCAAGTATCAAAACAATAGAAAGTATTTGCCTGATTTTCCAACAAAATATACCAAAATAGATTCTGGGTTTAAAAACTTGATTTTGATTAGCCGTGCCAAAGTGTAACAAATATTTCATTAAACCAATCAAGTTAAACCATGAGGATTTTCGCATACATACCAACATATATTCAAAAAAATTTTTATTCACCAAAATAGATTTGCACAAATTTGCATATTTTACACTTGGCAAATCAAGAGAATAACAACTCACGCTTCCTTTCGTAATGACTTTATCAAGCACAATCAAAGAATAACAATTAATCGGATCAAAATGAGGGGATCTTTTAAGAACTAAGTCACCAAAAGTTTTATCAATAATTTTCAAATCTGATGCAAGAAAAAGTAAAGAAAAAGTCCTAAGAAGCCTTGAAATAAGAAAGATTTCACAACTCCCTTCAAACGGCTCTAATCTCCCCTCCAATGAAGAACAATGGCAAGAAGAAGGCTGAAGATGGCCCCCACAATCAAAAAGATTGTTAAAACTACTTCCAAAGAAAACTGAAGAGAAAATTCTTGGAGAAAACCCAAAGAGAATTTTCACTCAACAAAAATCTGATTTCAAAGTATAATCCATGTGTTCTCTAATGTGGGTGGCCGACCATGCCTTATTATAGGCCTTTAACTATTTCCTAGCCCTATTAGGAAAACTAGAAAAATAACCTAATTATTAATTTCAAGGAAAAATTCGGCCAAGGCTTTTAATGGGCGACTTGGGCTGAATTTTTTTACATTGAAATTTAATCATAAAGTCTAAAATTTAAACTAAAAAAATAAAAAAATAAAATTTTACAAATTGGGCCACTTTGACAATTTGGCCTGATTTTCAACTAAGTCTAGTTTGAATTTCTTGATTGGGCTTGGAACATCTTATTGAGCTTGTAATCCGTTCTCTCCCAAAATTTGCTAAGATTCGGTTTCTTGGACCAAGATTTCCAAGATTTAAAATCTTGATTTTCTTGATTCTTTAACTCGTTCAAATTAGCAAAATTGGACCAAGATTCGATTTCTTGATTTTCTTGAAAACAAGAAAGTGAATCTTGATTTTCTTTTTCCTTCGTATACGCATCTAAGGCCTTGCTAATGAAGTCTTGAATGATTCCATTTAGTTTCGTACACATTTGCCTAGCCCTTGACCTCGTTATTGGGCCTTGTGAAAATTTGAGCCCATCACGTTCTTGAGCTTGGGATGGGCCTCTGTGACTTGTATCATTTGGTTTGCTGAATTTTTGAATTAACTTACTGTTTTGTGTTCAATTGTCAAACTCGGCTAATTGGATTCTTTCTTGAAGTTCAATTTCGTGTTCTTGGCTTCCAAGAATCCCCTCTTAATAAGTGTTTTGAGTTTTGGCTGATTCTTTATTGTTTTGCGGTTTTTGTTTCAGATCTGGAATTTTAAGATTTACTTTTTTTTTGTTTCGTTTCAGATCAAAGCGTCTAAAGCTTTCGTAGGATTTTCCCGTGACTTGACAACTCGATCTTGGTCTGCGCGCAACCCTCTATCACATTATTCAACCATTGCAACTTGTAGGGATTGGGATGCTTTGTCGTCTTCAGTCCTAACTTTTCAACCATCACGGAACTAGCAACATTATGCAACTACCACCATTGATAATTACAACACATACCTTTTAATTGACGAGACATCTTGTATGAAAGATGTTCTCTCGCTACTGTTCTTCTTGAGTCGGTTGAGTGTTCAAACTTCTCTTGATAACAAGTGCTTCACTGATTGCAAATGTCTGTACATTGCCATCATCTTCATCGGCATCTACTGTAGGGAGTTCTGGCTCTTCTTCTTCTGTCTCAGACTCAATCTCGCCACTCTCTAATAGTATCATGGTCCTCCGATTTGGACATTGACTGACAATATGTCCTCTGCCACGGCACTTAAAGCACAAAATGTCTCTCGAGCGTTCTGGTTGCATTTTTTGTTTCCCATGCCCAACATCAACAACTGGAGCCTTGGGTTTGCTCGTTTCACCCTTTTCTTTGATTTGGAATGGTGTTTGTTTCCTGAAATTTTTAGGAGTACCCAAAGGATTGGAAAATGATTTAAATGGAGTATTACCTCTATTAGAAGACTTTCTACGTTGCTGTCTTTCAATTTTAATTGCCATATGCACCATGTCCTCCAACTCAACATAATGCTGCAACTCAACAACGTTAGAAATTTCAGAGTTTAAACCTGTAAGGAATCATGCCATAGTAGCCTCTCGATCCTCAACAATGTTGGCTCGCATCATGGACACCTCTATCTCCTTGTAGTAGTCTTCTACACTCCTATTTCCCTATTTTATCGATTGCAATTTCTGGAATAGATCACGATGATAGTGAGAAGGAACAAATCTATTGCGCATGATTTGCTTCATTTCTGCCCAAGTTCTCACGGGACCTTCACCTGATACGCCCCGACCCCGTTGATTAATCCGAGTCGTATAGTTGCCCGATCATTGATTAATCCGTTCGATACCCTCATTGAGCCATTGTAGCTTGTAGGGACTCGGGTGTTTAGTAGTTGACAAGGCAAGTTTCTCCACCAAGAGCGTGCTTGCTACATTTGTACAGCTACCTCCATCGATCACCAAACTACAGACCTTGCCTTGAACATGGCAACGAGTATGAAACAAGTTTTCACGTTGCGGTTCACTCCCGGTGCTTTGTGGACTTAGGCTCCTTTTAACAATGAGCATCTCTCCCTCCACCGCGTATTGTATCTCTCCTTCTTCATCGGTAGGGATATCAACTTCGTTTTCTCTTCAACCTTCCTTGCCCTCAGATTCAATGTCAACGTTGGAAAGCATGATCATCGTGTTACGATTCAGACATTGGCTCGCTATATGCCCTCTCCCTTAGCACTTAAAACACTTAATATCGCGAGATCAAGTTTGATTACTTTCAATAGCCTTCCGTTTGCTTGATTCGGCCAAAGACTTGGTAGACTTCACAGGCACCGTGGGTTCTTTCACTTGATTTTCAGAGGCATCCTTGTTTGAGCCTTGATTCCACTTTGGTGCAGTCGAAGTTGAATAGCCCCGAACAACACCTTTTCTTTTGAGTTGCTTCTCGACTTTGATCGCCATATGCACCATGTCGACGATCTCTACATAGTGTTACAACTCGACGATGTTGGCTATTTCTCGATTAAGTTCGGCAAAAAATCATGCCATAGTCGCCTCTCGATCTTCCTCCACACCCGTACCTATCATAGGAATATCCATTTCTTTAAAATAGTCCTCCACACTCCTCGTTCCTTATGTAAGATTTTAGAGTTTTTGGTACAACTCCCGATAGTAGTATGAAGGGATGAAACGTCGTCGCATTACAGCCTTCATCTTGGCCCATGTTTGGATAGGCTCGATAGTGTAGTCGGAGAACTCGATAGTGGCCAACTTAACTTTCTTGGCCTCAAAATAGTTATGACATTCAAATATAAGCTCGATCTTTTTCTCCCACTCAAGGTAAGCTTCAGGGTCCTGTCGGCCTTGGAATGAAGGGATTGACAACTTAATGCTTTTAAGATCATCATCGAACCTCTTTCGGTCTCGTTGGCCTCGGTTCGTGGACCTCTCCTTCAGACACTCGCAATTGACCCTTGATCACTTTCAGCTTCACTTGGGTCATAAAGATTATCTTGGTTGATTTTCGGTTGGCCAAGTTCTCTTCGTGGTCCTTGGGGAGTTCGTTCTTGTCGAGTCCTCTCCTCGACTCATTCCAAACGCTCGTTGCATGATTCCATCTCGTTTCGGACCATGCATTGGAATTCTCGTAACATGGCTTGTTGAGCCAAATCCGGTACTCCACCTCCTCCATGTGCAACATTTTGAACGGTTCACTCGGAAAGAAAAATAATTGTCACTCCCACTCATGTTTAACACTTAATTTTGGCTTTTACCTCCCCTCTATTGTGCTCACATACTCAAGCATTTTTCCACTCGTATCTTCTCTTGTGATTTCGTATAAAACTCTGTAAGACTAGATCTTCTAGTTTAGGGGGTCGATTTCAAGAGATTTGCAAGGGTAAATATATAAAGGATGTAGGTGGGCTAAAAGAACGATTTTTGGTTAACAGATGTGGCGTTAGGATGAAAAGTGCTAGAAATAAGAAATTGTTGATCGGGAATGACCAAAAGATGAGTTTACCACTTTCAACAAACCTTTGTTTTTTCGAATTTCTCTTTTTTTTATAATAAACTTTAATACAATATGATGATTTACAAGTAAAATAAATACAACTTTTTTTTGTACGATTTTTTTAACAATTTTTTTGACAAATCTACTTACTCCGGCTCTTCTCGAACGTCCGTTCCTCTTTTTCTAAATAGCTCTGATACCAAATAATACGCCCTGACCTCGTTGATTAATCCGAGTCGTATAGTTGCCCGATCATTAAAACAAAGAAGAATCGTTTGAGTTGGATTGATGTCAGATATTAGGGTAAATGTAGTTTAAGGGTATCAAGTATAGGCTTAAGAAGAACATGGCTAATCGAATGATTGAGGCTTGGTTGTGGATGGAAAAAGAAAACCCGATATTTGGAATTAAAATGAAAACTTAGAACAAGAATGAACCAACACTTCGATTGAAGGTTGACCCGAAACTTATAGGTTCTAAATTTGTTTATGAGAAAGGATAGGGAAACCTCGACCTACTATCTAAAAGAGATAGGAAACTTGGTATAATTTAGGTTGAACGCCACACGATTTCGTGATAAGTTCTATTGAACAAAAACGGGTTGACGCCACTAACTAGTTAGATAAGTCAACGAAGTTTTTGGACGAAATAGAAGAGAAGAATTCTCTCAACAAATTGACAGCAATTCATTAAGGTTCAAAAGTCCTTTTACAAAGTAATTTTAACACTATTTATAGGCAAAGACTAAGCTAGCCGAATAGCCACATGCATCTTTAAAAACTAAGCAAATGAATCTATTTAATTAGGCTAACAAGATTCAGCTGAATATGAGCTTGAATGGGCAACTTCTAGAATGAAAAATGAACTTGGAAGCTTGGAGAGGTGCATGGCAGCAGCTTGGTTCGTTTAATAGACTTAAATAAGCTCATTTATATTGCAACTATTGCTGGAAAGTGACCAGCAATTAAGGAGTTACTGATCAACCTTTTTGAGGTGTGAAAGCTCTGAACCAAATAGTCATTATGTGTGAACATTTGCCCAGCAATGTGAAAAGAATTAAATTCGGATGAATGTGCAGCTTGGGAGTAGGAAACAACAGCTCCTTTGGCCGAATGGTCACCTAGGAGACTTCAAACAGTAGCCAAATTTAATTTCCCAAACATGCATGTGCCGTCCCCTGCATGTACCTTCTTTTAATTCCTTCATGCAACAAGGACGTCCAAGTGTGTTGTACCTGCAGCAAATTCATTCAATAAATCAAATGCATTTTAGGCACATTAATTTGGCAGCAATTGACACCAAAATTCTGCATATTAAATTCTGCAGCCCTTGGAACATAATTAAAACATGTTTGAATTTGGACAACATAAATTTGGCTGGACTTAGACATCATTAAAGCTTGGAATAAAATTAGACACATGAATAACATGTAATAAATTAAAACACATTTATCACAAAATTTAGTATGTCCAGATTTTATTAAATTACTTAGCTAATTAACTATTAAACTAATTCAGCAACTAAATTTATTTATTCTAGCAAATTTAATGAAAATTAAAGGTGAGCTCCTCGAGCTAAATTTGAGCTAATTGAAGCTCATAGAGTTGGGATTGAGCTACATTCAGCTTGCAAAAACGACGAGCCTCGCTTATAGGCTGAACCAATGGCTGTTCTCGGGGTGGGATCGTATCATCACTGGTACATCTTCGACTTATCAATAATTGATCCCACCAGATCCAGGCATAGTCTGTGAATTCCATCACAGCCAAACGAACCTTCTTCTGTTATGAGTAATTATAACACTCGAAAACATGTTCTACCCAGCTTTCCCAAGCAAGATATGCATCAAGATATGTTCGTCCCTGAAAAGAAGGTATAACAACTTTTATGTTAGAAATATTATCATCAACTGCGCGTCCTAGTCGTTGATTCACCCTTGGTGAAAGTTCGATCTTGTGATGTGATCCAGCTCGATTGATTGAGTCGGGTTCACTTAAGATGCCCGATCATCGACGAGAAGCTCGTTCAAATTTGTAGATAGATGGAGTTTGAATGTTTTATAAGCGGAAGGTAGGCAAAATGGGTTCAAAGGATGGGTTTTGGTTTGATGAAAGATAGGTTCGGTTTAACAAAGAATTAAGTTACAAAGATGATAAATAAATGGAAATGGATAAAGAACTCAAACTTTAAGAATGATTCAATACTAAAAAGTATTGCCCCGAGTCTTATATTGCTTAAGGTGAATTTTGATGAAGGATAGAAGCGGACCTTGACCCGTTACCTATATGGAGGTAAGAACCAAAGGTATAGGAAGATGGTTGAACGCCACATCGATTCGGTGATAAGTTCAATGGAGTTCGGATTGACACCACTAGCAAGCTAGATAAGTCGCTTCGAGACTCGAACGAAAGAAGAGAGGAGGTAACCTCACAAGAACAAAAGTTCTAGTAAGCTATTTATAAGCCTAAAATGCCTATTGATATTCGGCATCTATGTTGTTCACACAGGTATTTAACATGTTCACACAAATAGCATTAAAATTCAGTTCATGCTTGAAGATGGTACATGAATTGGCCGAACCATCATGATGCTTCACTTGATGCATCCATGCATCCTTAGCCTTGAAGAATCTTCATAATTCCATGAATGTGCAGCTCTTTAATGATCCTACATCTCCCTTGGCTGAATGAGGCATTAATGTGCCTAAAATACTTGAATGGTCATCTTGAAAATGCATGAGTCATGCATGAAACGTCCCATGTATTTTCCCCCATAAATATGATCCATGAATCTTCAAATACATGAACTTTTAGCAACTCCCTCTTGCATGAACGTCCCAAATGCATGTGCTCCTTTAAATGCCATCCATTGAACCTCAATTGTGCATGCACACTCCCATACATTGCACCAATCCGTTCATGAACCTGCAGCAAATTAAATCAGCAAGTTAAATGCATTTCAAACACATTAAATTAGCAGCATATGAACTCAATAATTTGCACATTAAATTTGGCCATACATATTAACAATTTCAGACATATTTAAAACATCATAATTAATTAAGTATTTAAGTTAGATATAATTAAAACACTTAATTAATTATTTGTCCAGATTTAACAAATTAATTAACTTAAAATAAACAACTAATTCAACTAAAGACAAATTAAATGGTTTATTTCAGGAACTTTCCAAAATTTGATTCACAATTCGAACAAATAAACCGATACCAGGGTCAAAAATAGAAATTGTTCTTACCTTTTTTCTCGATAGAAACAAACCTAAATCACAAAACAGTCCAAAGGCATAATCTCGAAGATTAGAATTACAGAATCCAAGCCCTTTTAACAAGAACAAAGAATAATAATCTCCGGGGTCAAAAACAAAATTTTCTCTTGCCATTTCAATTTGATTTAGCAATTTCATGACAGACTTCATAGAAAGAACACTAAACATCTCAAAATGATTATCATGCAAAACATGTTCAGATCTTTTAGACCATAGTTGAGAACAACCTCTGAAAACAAAATTTGGATTTTGACTTAACAAACCAACAAGATTCACATGTCTCATTTTCAAACTTAAAGACAAAGCATCATACAAACAAAGATTGTTTACACATTCATTCAAACAAAATTTACGATACTTGCTTTCTTTCATGGATGATTCATAATAAGAAACTCCACGATTAAAGACATGATTTTGACTACTCGATCCAAATGGCAAAAAGAGTCCTTTTATCTCCAACAATTTACACAAATTAAACAACGAGGGTGTTAGCATACTCAAATTCAAACAAGCAAACCCTTTAAATTTCATTCGAAAAGATTTATGAAAACATGGAAATTTCACACCATAAATTAGATAATCCACATGATCAACACAACCAAGCAAATGATATGTCGACTTTTGATCACTCAATTCTAGATTTTGTTGGTGCTGATTTATTCGTTCTTCATCAAAAATCTTGCCAATACCATACTCAACAATACATTTCCATTCCTTTTCAATGGAATCAGATAAAATGAACAATTTATACGGACTTTCATCTTGCGCATCCAAAACATGCATTCCATTGCAAGTTAAAGATAAACAACCAATACCATCAAAATGATATTTTTCAAAAGCAAGAATCTTTTTATCATTAGACAAAACAAATGGATCATCATCAATCAAAGAATGACAAATAGCCACGTCAAAGTTCAGATTCTTTCTAAAGACCAAATCATCAACAATGTGTCTATCAACAATCGAGTAAGGCAGAAGTGCTTTAAAATTTTCAACATTCATACATTGCTTACCTTTTGGCATAGGCGAACCAGGATCGTTGAGAACATGACCTTTTTCAGCCAAAGTGAACCTTCTCTCCTTCGAGAGGTATTGGAGTTGAAAATTATCGTCACTTGGCCTTCCGGAGACCTGAAAAGAGGAAACAAAACAAGACAAATTCTCATGTGGTTTAGTAAACAAATTCCTCACTTTTTCTTGCCCTTTTGCCTCCTTTTCTCTCGTTTGTTTTTCTAACTCATTGTCTTTTCTTTCTTTTTCAATTTTCTCTTTTTCCTCACACTTTTGTTCAATCTCAATTTCTTTTTCGATTTCTTTCTCTTTTTCACATCCTTTTTCAATCTCAATTTCTTTTTCCATGACACTCGTTTCTTTTACACTCTCGTTTCTTTCTTCAATCTCACTCTCTTTTTCAATTTCTTGTTCCTTTTCTTTCATTTCTTTTTTTCGTCTCTCGATTTCATTCCATATATGCTCATTTTCTCTCATCAACATTTCTTGTCTTTCCTTTCTTCTTATTTCTTTTTCTTTTTGCCTCGCTCTTTCATTATAGGATGGAGATGTTACAAATGAATCAGCACGAAATGACTCTCGTTGGGTATAATTGGAATGACTTTCATACAAAAAATGATCACCTCTTCGAGATTGATTCTTGGCGGACGAATACCTCGGTGCATACGAAGGACTACTTGTGATTTCTCGTTCGTCACCTCGGAAAGCTTCAAACTCAAAACTTGCTTTGCTTCGTCTTGAGTTCCTCGTTGAATAGGAATCATGGTATGAATCTCTTCCCAAAAAATCAATGGATGTGTGCCTTCGTGATGATCTTGTCTCCGTCTCTTCACCCGGTGAGTTTGGCTTCCATCGGGCTCTTTCCTCCACTCGATCCAATTGATCATGCAATTTATCAAATTTTGATTTCACCATTCTACGCATCTCTTGCATCAAATATTGGAATTCTGATTCGGGAAATGTTTCTCGAGACATGATTAAGTAATGACAAGAAGATGTTAGAAAAAATAATAAAGAAAATAAATACCTTACCACAAACCTCACAAATTCGCTCGAAAAGGAAATAATGATTTTCACTCGCACTCATGTTTACATTCAAATTTTGGCTTTTTCTTTGATGTAATTTCACTCGTGCCTTTTTCCACTCAACCTCTTCTCACAATTTCGTGATTTGTCTCGGTAGACTTAATTTGCTGCTTGAGGGTCGGTTTCAAATTGGTTTACAAAGGAAATAACGTCAGGTGTAGGGTAGGCTAAACAAAGAACAAATTTTGTTTAAAGTGTGCCGTTGGAATGGGTAAATAATGGTAGGAAGGGAAACTTGATAATCGGAGTAAATAAGATAAGAAAATAAAAACTGGCAAGACTTTTCACTTTTTTTTTAACTTGATTTTTTTTTGCTCACCTTTTTTTTTTCCTTTTTTTTCGATTTTTTTGAATTTTTTTCTGAATTTCTTCTCTTTTTTTTAAATCCAATACAATAGTAACAAAATACAAGGAAGAGAAAAAAATTAAATTCCAACTCAATTTTTTTTTGATTTTTTTACGTTACGAACCTACTCCGAGCTTGATACGAATGTCGGCACTCCTCGTTTTAGTAGCTCTGATACCAAATGATGTGATCTGGCCCGATTGATTGAGTCGGGTTCACTTAAGATGCCCGATCGTCGACGAGAAGCTCGTTCAAATTTGTAGATAGATGGAGTTTGAATGTTTTATAAGCGGAAGGTAGGCAAAATGGGTTCAAAGGATGGGTTTTGGTTTGATGAAAGATAGGTTCGGTTTAACAAAGAATTAAGTTACAAAGATGATAAATAAATGGAAATGGGTAAAGAACTCAAACTTTAAGAATGATTCAATACTAAAAAGTATTACCCCGAGTCTTATATTGCTTAAGGTGAATTTTGATGAAGGATAGAAGCGGACCTTGACCCGTTACCTATATGGAGGTAAGAACCAAAGGTATAGGAAGATGGTTGAATGCCACACTGATTCGGTGATAAGTTCAATGGAGTTCGGATTGACACCACTAGCAAGCTAGATAAGTCGCTTCGAGACTCGAACGAAAGAAGAGAGGAGGTAACCTCACAAGAACAAAAGTTCTATTAAGTTTAATTGATCAAATTCTGTAACCTTTTACAATAAACAAGTAAGCTATTTATAAGCCTAAAATGCCTATTGATATTCGGCATCTATGTTGTTCACACAGGTATTTAACATGTTCACACAAATAGCATTAAAATTCAGTTCATGCTTGAAGATGGTACATGAATTGGCCGAACCATCATGATGCTTCACTTGATGCATTCATGCATCCTTAGCCTTGAAGAATCTTCATAATTCCATGAATGTGCAGCTCTTTAATGATCCTACATCTCCCTTGGCTGCATGAGGCATTAATGTGCCTAAAATACTTGAATGGTCATCTTGAAAATGCATGAATCATGCATGAAACGTCCCATGTATTTTCCCCCATAAATATGATCCATGAATCTTCAAATACATGAACTTTCAGCAACTCCCTCTTGCATGAACGTCCCAAATGCATGTGCT
The DNA here is from genome assembly GCF_007990345.1 of Gossypium hirsutum. Classification (NCBI taxonomy): domain Eukaryota; kingdom Viridiplantae; phylum Streptophyta; class Magnoliopsida; order Malvales; family Malvaceae; genus Gossypium; species Gossypium hirsutum. Next base: position 43,348,225 of record NC_053447.1, read on the forward strand.
CCTTTAAATGCCATCCATTGAACCTCAATTGTGCATGCACACTCCCATACATTGCACCAATCCGTTCATGAACCTGCAGCAAATTAAATCAGCAAGTTAAACGCATTTCAAACACATTAAATTAGCAGCATATGAACTCAATAATTTGCACATTAAATTTGGCCATACATATTAACAATTTCAGACATATTTAAAACATCATAATTAATTAAGTATTTAAGTTAGATATAATTAAAACACTTAATTAATTATTTGTCCAGATTTAACAAATTAATTAACTTAAAATAAACAACTAATTCAACTAAAGACAAATTAAATGGTTTATTTCAGGAAAATAAAAGCAAGCTAAAGAAAGCTAAAAATAAGCTTATTGGGTTAAGATTGAGCTGAATTGAGCTTGAATGAGTTGACTTGAGCTCGAGTGAGCTGGAAACAAGCTAAACAGAGCTCAATGAGAAGGAATTGAACTAATTCAGCTTGCATGGATTTGCAAACAATGCTTAGGGAGCTAGTCCAAAAGTGTGCCCAAGGCGTGGCCGTATCATCTTGTCCAAACGAGAATGTATAGGCTCTAATGCATTTTTTAACAGACGTTGCAAGGTGCGAGTAAGAGCCTGCATTTGCAAATCTAGTGGCTGATTTTCATCACGAATACGATCTTCCGATCCTGACATACTTAAACAACACAAAGGATACTGATAAAAAGTTATGTAAAACAAAAATAATAAAAGTCCTCACAGCACACTGACAAAACCTCTCGGTTTTCACTCCAAAGAACAGTGCACTCAAAATACACTCATCGCTCGTATTTCACTTGAGAGAATGCTTGAATGGCTATTTTTCTCTCCCTTTCTATTCTCACAACGATCAATGCCTTTTTTTTCATTCGATCACTCACAATAAGTTCTTTAGGGAACTAATCCCATCCTTCTGACTTGTTAACTGTGTCAAACTTACAAGAGAAAGGGAAAAGAAAAGAAAATAAAGGTTAAAGAAACAAACAGTTAAAGAGAGATATAGGTCTAGAAAAGAAAAGAAAAAAAATAAAGAAACGAGGAGGATGACAACAAGAAAGAAAACTCAACAACTTACTACAAAAGAAATGCTTACAACGATCCTATCACCGAATCAAACAAGAAAAGTTGTTTCGGATGATTTTCACGTATTTCAAGGTGTAATTTGAGCATCTTTCAACATGTCACACACAATTCAACACTGTTCTTTTGTAATTTTCACAAAATTTCAAAAACTTATTTTATTATATATATTTTTTGAATTTTTTTCTTTTTTTCTTTTAAACTTTGATATTCAAATTTTTTAAACTTTGATAAATATATTTTTTTATTTTGTTTTTTTTGCAGAACGTGCTAAAATCCAACCTAAGATCTGATTACCACTTGATATGGCGTTACTTATAGAAACAACGAACCTTGAAGGATTGCAGATCTAGGATTATAACAAACATCCTTTCTGCAGCATAAACAACACACAAACAAAACAAAAGAAAAGGAACAAAATTCAACAAAAACAAAAAAAATAAAATTGGAGACGAAAAACTCGAAAGAACTTGCACAATAGACTATGCAAACCCGAATCAAATATGTTTCACGTCGAAGGACTTGGACCCTCTAGATAGCAATCTAGGAACTGTAAGTATCAAGGAAGTTTTGACACAACAAACTAAGTCTGAAATGTCAAAGAAAGTTCAATGAAGAACCGAAATTGAGAGAAAGTTCTCACAAATATTTGTTTAATAAAAGTCATCTAACCAGATTACATTGTTTGAACATCTATTTATAAGTATAAGGAAGGGGTTGTCGAATTTGAACTTGTGGCTATAAACAAAGAATTCAAATTTGAATATGAATGAGTTATATCCTCTCTTGGCACCATCAAATACCAACCACACATTTAATATGTGTGAAATGTTTGAAATTCAAACATTTGAACTCTTGTTCTTATCCAAAACGTTTGAAATTCAAACATTTGAACTCTTGTTCTTATCCCTTTGAATTTGGCGTCATATGTAGAGAAGAGGGCTGATTTCGGCCACACATGCACACACATGTGTCAAGGCTATTACGTGTGTGATTTACATGCTGGGATGCCACCTAGGCTGCCACATGTGTATGGGACACTCCCCGACACGTAGGACACCTTCCAGCTACTTCTGGACTTGTCAGCTATAGTTGAGCTGGTGGAGCTGAAATTGAGCTAGCTAGAAATGTACTGAGCTGAAATGAGCTAGAAACAAACTTTCAGAACTATTTCGAGCTGAGAAGAGCTGCACGCACATATGTGAGCTTCAACCGAGCTAGAAATGAAGTCTTAAGCTGCTGTCCATTATTGTACCTATATCAAAACATATCAAACTTCCATCAAAGTTTTGTAAATTTAATGGAAAACACAATTACAAGCTGGAACACTTGCAATTCTTATTCTTTAACACACTTACAATTTAGAAACAAATTAGAAACAATACAAATACTATCAACCCAATTGCCGAAACGTACACAGCATAACATATACATACTTAAACACATGGACTAGGAATATAACCGAGAAATGTCACATATCACCATGCAACATGTTATAAAGCCTATGTTCTAAGGCATGAACATGATTGAATGAATCTAGAATCGTAGCACAAGGAACAAGACTTCCCTGAATTTCTTTACCTTAGAACAGGTAATAGGTCCTAATGGTAAGACCTCCTGATCGGTTTTCTTTGTTGTCATAAATGTGCTCACATCAGTTGTGCATACCAAATTGTTCCATGTGAGACTTATTGATTCATGAGGCCCATAGTGGGGGTTTAATGAGACATTTTGAAGTGACGAAAACACTAGACATCTTGCAAGAACACTTCCATTGGCCACATATGAAGAAGGATGTCGAAAAGGTATGTTCTAAGTGCATCACATGTAAACAAGCAAAATCTAAGGTAATGCCTCACGGCATTCCTACTTCACCATGGATAGACTTATCCATGGATTTTATTCTAGGTTTGCCACAAACTAAGAAAGGAAGGGATAGTATATTTGTTGTTGTTGATAGGTTTTCCAAGATGGCACATTGTTTTCCTTGTCACAAAATAGATGATGCTACACATATGGCAGACTTATTTTTTAAAGGTGTGGTAAGACTTCATGGCATCCCTAAAACAATTTTTTCTGACAGAGATGTCAAATTCCTTTGCCAATTTTGGAAGGTATTGTGGGGTAAGCTTGGTACGAAATTACTGTATTCAACTACATCTCAGCCCCAAACCGATGGCCAAACTGAGGTAGTCAATCGAATTTTAGGAGCCTTATTACGATTTGTTGTGGGAAAGAACATTAAAAATTGGGAAGAATGTTTGCCATTTGTTGAATTTGCATATAATAGATCTATTCATTCTACAACTGGCTATTCACCATTTGAACTTGTTTATGGTTTTAACCCACTAACAGTACTTGACCTTGCGCCATTACCACTAGAACAAATTGTTAATTTAGATGGCGAACAGAAAGCTGAGCTGGTGAAATCCTTACACGAGAAGGCTAGGCAACGAATAGCCAAAATAAATGACATCAACACTAACAAAGCAAATAAGGGGCGTAAATGGGTTGTCCTTGAACCCAGAGATTGGGTTTGGGTCCATATGAGGAAAGAACGATTTCCTACAAAAAGAAAGACCAAGTTGGACCCAAGAGGCGATGGGCCTTTCCAAGTACTCGAGCAGATCAATGATAATGCATACAAAATTGACCTACCCGGTGAGTACAATGTAAGTTCTATTTTCAATGTGGCTGACTTATCTCCATTTGAATTTTCAGATTCGAGCCCGAATCTTTTTGAGGAAGGGGGAATGATACGAGTCATAAAGGGCCAACTCAAGCTCAAGAACATGGTGGGCTCAAATTACCACAAGGCACAATAACGAGGTCAAAGGCTAGGCAAATGCGTATGAAACTAGATGGAACCGTTCAAGATTTCATTAACAAGGCCTTAGATGTGTACACAAAGGAAAAAGAAAATCAAGATTTACTTTCTTGTTTTCAAGAAAATCAAGAAATCGAATCTTGGTCCAATTTTGCTGTTTTGAGCGATTTCAAAAATCAAGAAAATCAAGATTTCAATTCTTGGAAATCTTAGCCCAAGAAACTGAATCTTGCAGCTAAAGCGCATTGGATCTCAGTTACGAGCATCAATGAACCAATTTCGTGAGAGAACGGATTACAAGCCCAAGTTCTTGAAGATACAACCCAATAAGTTGTTCCATGCCCAACCAAGAAGTTTAAATTAGACTTAGTTGAAAATTAGGCCAAATTGTCAAAGTGGCCCAATTTGTAAAATTTTAATTCTTTAAATACTTAGTTTTAATTTTTAGACTTTATGAATAAATTTCTATGTAAAAATTTAGTCCAAGAGGCCCATTTAAAGGCCTTGGACGAAATTCCCCTTGAAAGTCAACAATTAAGGTTTTTTTTAGTTTTCCTAGTAGGGCTAGGAAAGTAGTTAGAAGACCTATATATATGGTTTGGCCAGCCACCCTTAAACACATTAGATTGAAATCAGATTTTTTTTGTTGAGTGAAAATTCTCTTTGAGTTTCTCCAAGAATTCTCTCTTGAGTTTTCTTTAGAAGTAGTTTTAACAATCTTTTTGATTGTAGGAGCCATCTTCAACCTTCTTCTTTCTGTGTTTTTACATTGGAGGGTAGATTGGAGCAGTTTGAAGGGAGTTGTGAAATCTTTCTTGATTTCAAGGCTTCTTAGGACTTTCTTTATCTTTCTTGCTGTTTGTTCTTCTTTAATTAATTCTGTTTGTGTCGATTTGTTGATTAACTTGGTTTAATTGTTCTTGTTGTGTTTCAGTCATTCCCAGCTTCAAGGATCTGTTTTTCAACATTCTTTGTGATGTGAGCACATTTACTCAAACAAAGCAAACTGATCCAGAGGTTTTACCATTAGGACCTATTACCTGTTCTAAGGCAAAGAAATTCAGGGAAGTCTTGTTCCTTACTTGTGCTACGATTCCAGATTCATTCGATCATGTTCATGCCTTAGAACATAGGCTTTATAACATGTTGCATGCTGATATGTGACATATCTCGGTTATATTACTAGTTCATGCGTTTAAGTATGTATATGTTATGCTAAGTATGTTTCTGCAATTGGGTTGATAGTATTTGTATTGTTTCTAAGTTGTTTCTAAATTGTAAGTGTGTTAAAGAATAAGAATTGCAACTGTTCCAGCTTGTAATTGTGTTTTCCATTAAATTTACAAAAATTTGAAGGAAGTTTGATATGTGTTGATATAGGTACAATAATGGATAGTAGCTTAAGACCTTATTTCTAGCTTGGTTGAAGCTCACATATGTGCGTACAGCTCCTCTCAGCTCGAAATAGTTCTGAAAGTTTGTTTCCAGCTCATTTCAACTCAGTACATTTCTAGCTAGCTCAATTTCAGCTCCACCAGCTCAACTCTAGCTGACAAGTCCAGAAGTAGCTGGAAGGTGTCCACGTGTCGGGGAGTGTCCCACACACATGTGGCAGCCTAGGTGGCATCCCAGCATGTAAATCACACACGTAACAGCCTTGACATATGTGTGTGCATGTGTGGCCGAAATCAGCCCTCTTCTCTACATATGACACCAAATTCAAAGGGATAAGAACAAGAGTTCAAATGTTTGAATTTCAAACATTTCACACATATTAAATGTGTGGTTGGTATTTGATGGCGCCAAGAGAGGATATAACTCATTCATATTAAAATTTGAATTCTTTATTTAAAGCGACAAGTTCAAATTCGACAACCCCTTCCTTATACTTATAAATAGATGTTCAAACAATGTAATCTGGTTAGATGATTTTTATTAAACAAATATTTGTGAGAATTTTCTCTCAATTTCGGTTCTTCATTGAACTTTCTTTGACATTTCAGACTTAGTTTGTTGTGTCAAAACTTTCGTGATACTTAGGGTTCCTAGATTGCTATCTAGAGGGTCCAAGTCCTTCGACGTGAAACATATTCGATTCGGGTTTGTATAGTCTATTGTGCAGGCTCTTTCGAGTTTTTCGTCTCCAATTTTATTTTGTTTTTTTTGTTGAATTTTGTTCCCTTTCTTTTGTTTTGTTTGTGTGTTGTTTATGCTGCAGAAAGGATGTTTGCTATAATCCTAGATCCGCAATCCTTCAAGGTTCGTTGTTTCGATAAGCAACGCCATATCACTTTGGTATCAAGAAACGTCCTTTATTCATAATTTTCCAACTTTCTTGCTGCCTAAGTATCCTACTTCTACTTCAATTAGGTTCTTGGTCTTTTTGAGTTTAATTTCTATTTTTTTTCAGCTAAGTGTCTATAGCTTTCGTTGGACTTTCCCATGACTTGACAAGCTCGATCTTGGTCTGCGCGCAAACCTCTATCACATGTAGTTGAATACAGTAATTTCGTACCAAGCTTACCCCACAGTACCTTCCAAAAGTGGCTAAGGAATTTGACATCTCTGTCGAAAACAATTGTTTTAAGGATGCCATGAAGTCTTACCACATCTTTAAAAAATAAGTCTGCCACATGTGTAGCATCATCTGTTTTGTGACAAGGAATAAAATGTGTCATCTTGGAAAACCTGTCAACAACAACAAATATACTATCTCTTCCTTTCTTCGTTCGTGGCAAACCTAGAATAAAATCCATAAATAAGTCTACCTATGGTGAAGTAGGAATCGGCAAAGGAGTGTAAAGGAAGTGAGACATTACCTTAGATTTTGCTTGTTTACATGTGATGCACTTAGAACATACCTTTTCGAAATCCTTCTTCATATGTGGCCAATAGAAGTGTTCTTGCAAGATGTCTAGTGTTTTGGTCACTCCAAAATGTCCCATTAAACCCCCATTATGGGTGATACGAACCAGCTCGGTGATATGAATCGAGTCGTTTATGTGCCTAATCATTAAAATGAAAAGTATCGTCCGATTTAAAATAAAGGGTTAAATTCAGCTAAATATGGTATTTAGTTTCCAAAATAGGATCAAGATGGCTAAGTAAGATATGTAATGGATTCGGTTAAGTGAAGAGGCTAAAGGTTATTGAAGATGGATTTGCGGATGGCTCGAATGGCTTTAAGGTCAAGAAGGAACCAGTACTAAAATGGAGTACTAACCCGATTCTTATAAGACACCTAATGGTGGTGGATAGGACCTTGACCCGCTAACTATATGAATTAGGAACTAGAGGTATCAAATGGTTGAACACCACACTTGGGATTGAGTGATAAGTTCGAAGAAACAAGGAAGATGCCACTAGCAAGCTAGATAAGTTTACTTGAGTCTAAAATGAAATAAGAGAGTTGAAAAACTCACAAAATGTATAAACATTAATCAAAGGTTCAAAAGTTCCTTTACAAATGAAAAAGTAAAATATTTATAGCCTTTTACAAGCTAGCCAAATAGTCAAGCTTAAAGGCTAAAAAAAGCTAATAAATTTCCAGAATTAATTCACTAAAATGTCTTAGAGAAATTCGGCTGAATAGGAGCTTCATTGACAAGCTTAAGAATTAAGTAAATGAATCTTGCAAGATGAATGCACCGGTAGGCTAAGGGCCATGTCTAGGTTTGGCCAAGCCCTTAAATGTCTCATTGAATTGGCACCTTTTGGCTGAATAGTTGGGAGCATTAATGAAAGTCTTTGAGAAGCCAAGTAAGTGTGAAAAGTCAGCTATGAAGGGTCATTTGTGTGTGAAAGCTCAAAGCCGAACGGTCTCTAGATGTAGAAAGAACCTTCAGCCGAATTAAACAATTGGTGACCTTTGCAATGCACGATGGGCTACTTAGGGAATAGTGGCCAACAATCTGTAACTTAAATGCAAGTCCTCTTTAAATGTTGCTCATTCACTCTCTCAATTGGGTGGCAAATTGATGACATTGTAGAGACCCAAAAAAAGGCATTTAGGAAAGAGAGAAACAACAACTGACTCAACCACAATTCAATGACCATTGATCTCCACGAAAAAGGGCTCATAGGAAATAGGAATCAGCAACAACTTCTTTAAATGATATCCATGCATGGAAGGAGAATCCGGCAGCTCCTTTATGGCCATCCCACGCATGACTTCTTAAACTCTCCCTCATTTAATTGCCGTCCAAACACAAGGCTGCACAATTAATTCTAGAAAATTTAATGAGCTCAAGACACAATAAATTTCAGCAGCAACCACTTCTTTTAATGCCGTCCATGTACCTGCACCCATCAACCATTAATTCACGTTAAGACAACATTAAGTGGTTAACTAGACATATTTAATTCGCAGCATTAAATTTGGCTGCACAAGACAACTTAAATGGACAGATTCAGCTAGAGAAATTAATTATCTACAAATATTAATTTTGTCTTTAACTTGACACATTAAAACATGCATTCATTAAGATCACATTTAAACTGTGATTTAATTTGTTTAGAATTTAAACACATTAAACACAAAATTATTGGAGCTGAACTTAAATTATTTTAACTAACTTAATCAAGTAAAATTTATTCCAGCAAACTAAAAGTATAAAATTAAATAAATTGAAGTTCAAGCTCAATGAGCTAGAATCAGCTCGAATTAAGCTCCATGGAGCTGGAACAAGCTAGTTCAGCTTGCAAAAGTTTACGAATGGCGCCTGATGAGCTGCACCAAGGACGTTTTTCGGGCAGGGTTGTATCATTCCCCTTTCTTCGAAGCGACTTGTCCTCAAGTCGATGCGTTGGTTTACTCGAACATAGCTCCTCTTACTCGACATTCATCGATCGAACAGGGCAAATGGCGATTGAGTCAACTGAAAAAAATAGCCATAAGTTAGAAAATAGGAATGCAAGCAAGCTCGTAGTCCAATCATAAGCATATCAAAACAAGTATAACGCATGCGAATGGACAGGTTCAAAACAACATGTTGACAATCATGAAAACAAATTAATTTGCTCGCCAATGCCTCGTCAAGTATTTGAAACAAAAATGGACATATTTTAAGGCATTCAAACATCTCAAATTGTTTCCACAAGTCATAACCAGAACGTGAATAATGAATCAAATGGTAGACATAATCGTCACAAGCAGGTATTTGAAATGATTCACAAGGTTCACGGAGTTGCATAATCATACCGTGCATTAGACGATTGACTATAGATTCATTCACACATGCATCATAAAAATGATTAGAAACAAGGATCTTATTATCAACAACCAAAACAGATAGATCATCATCAAGCAAAATGGAACAACTAAGCACAACACGATCTAAGTGTTTTACAAAAGTTAAATCTTCAACACGATTTTTTAACACCATCCAAGGAGAACAGAGAAGTTCCAAGACTTTCAAATGTCTTACCTTTATGAGCAGAAAAATAAAGATCCTTTTTACCTCACTTGATCAATACAAACCTTTGCTCCTCAGGGATTAGTGTAGTCGAAGCTTCGTGGCTGAATTAACATTTGTCAAACGGAACACAAACTTTATGTACAACCACAAAAATTATTTAAGGCACGAATAAAAATTGAAAACAAAATTTTCAAATGTCGTTACCTTATTTAAAAACCAAGTATCAAAACTATAGAAATTATTCGCACAAAATTTAAGATGCTTGATTTTTCCACAAATCGAACCAAAACAAATTCTGGGTTTAAACACACGAGTTTGATTACTTATGCTCGAATACAATGAAAAATTTTCGCTGAGCAACAATTCACAATTGTTAAACGAAAAAGAACTAAGCATTGATATATTCAAACAATCAAACCTCGCAAAAATTTTTTGAACAATCAAAGGTATCCACAAAATTTCATCGCATTGATTGAAAGAATTCATGTAGCAATCAAAACCAATCAGATTAAGCAGTTTACATGAATACTTTTTATCACATATGACAAACACGTTTTGTTGCCTTAAAGTTGGGCCAATGTTATCAGCAACCAAATTAACTTGCATCTCGAGGTTATTTGAATCGATATGGAAAGAATGATGGGAAGAAAATTCCAAGACACTAATCAGATCAAACTCAACAAACTGATTCAACTCATAGCAACTATACAGAGCATCATAATGAATTTCATTAAGATTAACAATATGAACACTTTTATCAATCGACATCAACAAATTCCAATCAGATTGAATCTCAAAAGATACCTTACCTTGCTTACCTTGAAGGGTTGGGAGAATGATATCTTGCAATTGGACGTGATGTGAATCAATAGGAAACAATTGATGATTAGAGCATTGCAAGACACTTTTCAAAGTAGCATCAACATTTCAATTCAAAGTTAAACAACAAACCAAACGTTTGAATGGACTTTCTCTAAGACCAACAAAATGAACGAATTTGTCAAAAGAAACCAAACCACAATCAGATTGAATATCACAAGGTTTCTTACCTGACTTACCTTCAAAATTTTGAAAGGTAGTCACATCATCCAACTTACCTTTTTGAATTAATTGAAAACGTCGTGTGTCGAAAAGATAATGAAGTTGGAACCAGACCGTGGGTGGAATTTTGCAAACCTGAAACGAAGAAGAATCAAAAGGCAAACTCAAACGGGGGTTAGCAAAAATATTCCTTACTTTTTCTTGTTTGCTTTCTTCACTAATTTCTTTTGCAAACTTATTTTCTTTTTCACTCGATTTCTTTTCAAGCTCTCTTTCAATTTCTTTTTCCACTCTTTCTTTTCTTCTCTTTCAATCTCTTTTTCAATCTCTTTTTTCTTTTCACTCTCTTTTGTTTTTGAAATCTCATTTTCATATTTTTCTTTTCATTTCTTTCGTTTTCATTTTCTTTGTTCTTTTCTTGCTCACGTTCTTTTACAATCAAAATTTTCAATTTGATTTGGTCATCATGGACTTGTTCTGGTGTGAGCAGCGCTAAGGTGATTTTCCTTCCTTGATTCTAGAAGGAATACCTATTGGTACAATCATCGTGAGCGACCTTGCGATCCGATTGCCATGGTTCTCCTAGTAGCAAATGGCAGGCTTGAATAGGCACCACATCGCAAACAACTTCGTCTTGGTATCTACCGATGGAAAAGGCAACACACACTTGTTGAGTAACCTCAAATTTGCCTTTGTCGTTAAACCACCGCAGCTTATAAGGTTAGGGATGCTTGGTAATGGGTAAGCCAAGTTTTTCCACCATTCTAGTGCTGGCCATATTTGAACTACTTTCACCATTAACAATGATGCAACAAATTTTATTGTGGACATGGCATCGAGTGTGAAATAGATTCTCATGTTGCGGTTCGTTCTCTAATCGTTGAAGACTTGAACTCATTTTGACGTCAATGATAGCACGTGTCAAATCTTCTTTATCTTTGTCGGAGGGTACTTGGAGTTCTATGTGACACCCCTAAAGTGACCCTAGTCGGAAAGCGGTTTCAGGACCGCTAAACCGAGTCACCAAATTATTTGAATGTGATATTTATTGTCTAAAATATGTGATTATGAAGGTGTGAAAGTTTTAGGCTTCGATTTAGTAAATTGCATGTGAATTTAGTCAAAAGGACTTATGGGTGACATTTTTGAAATGTGATAGGCTAATCTACAAGGACCTAATAGTGCATGTAATCAAAAGGGAGGACTTGCATGTCAATTTTCCCCCCCTAATATGTAGTGGCCGGCCATGAGCATGGGTGGACAAGATGTTATGGCTAAAAACATGTCATAAACATGTTGGGGTAGTGCATTATGTAAGGATTAATAAAATAAAGAGCATGGGTGGACAAGATGTTATGGCTAAAAACCTGTCATAAACATGTTGGGGTAGTGCATTATGTAAGGATTAATAAAATAAAGGGCATGGGCAATAAAATATTAGTGTTAGTAGGATGAGAAACGAAAAAAAAGAAAAGAAAGGATGTGTGTGATTGCCCCCCCATTGCCGTGAGTGATGAAAACAAAGAAAAAAAAAAGAAAAGTGTCCATCCTTTAACATTTATTTTGGCCGAAAATTCTAAGGAGGAAGGAAGAAGAAGAGGATTTTCTTGCTTCATGTTCGGTTGGTTGGTGTTTAGGAGGAGGAAATGTTGAAGAGATTCGGCGATGCTTGTAGCTAGGTTAAGGTAAGTTTGATGTTGTTCCATGAGATTCATGCATATTTTTTATGTTAGTTTGAGTTCTACCTAGCCTATGGTTTAAATCTTGCTATGTGATGAAGATGATACTCGGCCATGGGTGTTGTTTTCTTGGTTGGTGTTTGTTTCATGCTAAATGTAGATGAACAATGGGGGTTGTCATTTAGGTTAAGATCAAAGAAATTAATCTTGTTAAAACTTTGAACTAATAATGCCCATATGTGTGATAGCTGAACATAGACTTTGTTTAAAGTCTTGGTCAAAGGCCGGTTAAGTGTTTTGGAAATGATTAAGCTAGGTGTTTGATCTTTTTGGTTCGGCATAGTACATAAAATGTTGCTAGATGGAGAAAAAATTCGGCCAGCAAGAGGTGTGCTAAGGCCGAATATAATTTTGTATATTAATGAGTAATGCATGTGTTGAATTGATGGAATGGAGAGGATGTTTTAATAGTGCATATATGTGTATTAGCCAAGTTTTGAACTTGAAACAAAATGGTATTTGGTCAATACAAGTGACCATACTTGTAGAATGTATTAAGTATGCAATCGGCCTCAACATAGACATGCATGTTCGGCCACACGAATGAATGCATAGATTGATGTTGTACATTCGGCTATAGGTAAGCATAATGATGATCCTATCTTGACTTAGACAATCGGCTCAAGGAGAATTTGTTAAGTGCTTAGTTAATTGATATTAGGTTAATGATGTGTGTATTTGGTCATAAAGGTGCACATGAGGAAATGTTTGATTAATTGTACTAAATTGCTTAATGTGATTAAAAATGCGTATGACCATTTTGTATTTGAGCTAAAGGTGGCCATATGACCTATCAAATTCATTGTCATATTCGGCCATAAGCTAGCATAATGAGACTTTAATAAGTTAAATTTGTTTGAATTAGCTCAAGAGCTTAGAGGACCAAAGTTGGATAAAGGAAAGGAAAAAGTGATCGAATAGCCGCCGAAATCGTTCGACAACATCCGAGGTAAGTTTTAAGTGATTAAACGTTGAGTAAATTCAATCATAATAGGACATAATGAGTTGATTTAATAAGATATGATGTGGCCATGATATGTCTTAAACTCAAATGGTAAGTTCATAAGTGTTTGGACTTGGAAATTTAAGAGCAAATTGTAATAATTTGCTTTGGACAGCAGCAGTAACGTGATTTTAGAAAATCACTATAAATTGTTGGTGTGGAATTATAGGCTGCATAAAATATGTAATCAAGGCTTAATGAGTCTAGTTTCAAATGAAATCAAATACAACACATTTTGAATTCTGTAAAATGAGAAATTTGATTCGTAGTGAAGAGTGGTCAGATTAGTCAAACAGTGAAACAGGGGAAACTTTAAGAAAAATCTGGTATTGATTGGCCAAACCTAAAATTCTGGAAATTTTATGGATGGAAGATATACGAGTCTATATTCAGGAAAAATTAACGGAAAGTGATTTGGAGTTTTGTAGCTCCAGTTATAAATAATTTAGTGACTATTTCTCAGGAAAAACAGCTTGTGCTGAATTTGAGATTATGTTGTAAACCTTGATAAACTTGTTTTAGTTGCTCATAAGCAATTGATTAAACCCATACGTGAATTCTAAATTGTGATATTGGAAAATGATAGATGTAGATTCAGCCAAGACAGTGTGTATACGTGAAAGTATATGTGGTATGTGAAGTATATTTGGATAATTGTGATGTGAATAGATGAAAATTTATATTTTGATTTAGGATTTTATGTGATGGATGTGAACATGCGTATGTGTGATAAGGCCGAATGGCCAATGTGATGAATGTGAACCCGTATATATATGTGTGATAAGGCCGAATGGCCAATGCAATGAATGTGAACATGCGTATGTGTGATAAGGCCGAATGGCCAATGTGATGAATGTGAACCTGTATATATATATGCGTGATAAGGCCGAATGGCCAATGTGATGAATGTGAACATGCGTATGTGTGATAAGGCCGAATGGCCAATGTGATGAATGTGAACATGCATATATGAGATAAGGCCGAATGGCCAATGTGATGAATGTGAACATGAATATATGTGATAAGGCCGAATGGCTAATGCGAAACGTGTATGAGATGGATATGTGGTAAAGCCAAATGGCTAATGTGAGATATGTACGAGATGTGTATATAAATATATTGTGGCCAAATGACAAACGGTGAAAGGTGTGTATTATTAGATTTTTGGATGAGGCAAATGAATTACAAATATGACAGTCGATGTGAATGTTGTAACATGTGATTAAATGTACATGGAACTTAGAAATATATTCCGGGTAAGACCCGATGACTACGTGTGGAGATTATGTCCGGGTAAGACCCGATGACTACGTGTGGAGATTATGTCCGGGTAAGACCCGATGACTACGTGTGGAGATTTTGTCCGGGTAAGACCCGATAACTTCATGTGGAGATTTCGTCTGAGCTAAAGGTCTCGCCGATAATCCGAGTAGAGGTTAGAGCTATAAGACTTCGTAATAAGAATTGCATATAAATATATTCAATGCGAAAGGTTAAACAGGTATGTACTCCAAGTTTATATGTGAGCTTGATTTGAACTAAATCATAAGGTAGTGATGTGATGCATATGAGAGCAATCTATGAGACTATTCCTATGATTATGTGACTTCGGATCAGTGTGAGAGGATATGTGAAATCATACAATATATCTATGTCACATGAGCTCACTTTTATGTGAAAGTTTATCTACCTATTGTATATGATGAGATGTGCATATTCGGTAAAGGGATGGTATGCCTGAAGGAAGAGTGAAATAAAAATATGAACAACTATGTTATAATTTGATTGTTATCTATTGTCACTGCTTAAAACTTACTAAGCATTGTAATGCTTACTCCGTTTACTTTGTTTTCTCTATTTTATAGATCTCATTTGGAAGCTACAGGCTCGGGGATCATCAGCAACTAGTCACACTATCACTATCCATTGTTTGGTACTGCTACGTTTTGGATTATCTTATGGCATGTATAGAATAGACTAGTGGTGGAAGAATATTTTTGGTTAATGTATATAAGCCATGCGAAAATGGCATCTTTTGAATGTTTACTTAGAGAAGTTTAAATTTTATCCCTGGCTGTGCTTAGTACTTATTTAAATGAATGATCTTTATTTCAAGAAAAAGTTCAAAATTTTACTGTTCTGACATGAGTTACAAGTCCGGTAATGCCCCTTACCTATTCCGGCGACGGTTACGGGATAGGGGTGTTACATTCTACTTTTTGTATTTTTCAAAATTCAGACCGCATTATCCTTTGCATTTCTCGCTTCCACATTTGGAATTCAAATTCAGAAAATTCTTCAGAAATGCTTCAACAAAATGTTAGAAAATAAAAAGATAGAATAAATAGTAAATGATCCTCACCAATTCAAAATCCTCACCAATCTCTCAAAAAGAAAATAATAGATGGCTCTCCACTCATGTTTTACTTTTATTTTGGCTTTTATCTTGATGTATTTTCACTCATGCCTTTTACCACTCTATTCACTTCTCGAACTTCGTAATTGACTCGTTCAGACTTACAAGCAGGCCTAGAGGGTCGGATTCAAATAGGTTTACAAAGGAAGTCCATGTAAGGTGATAGGTAGGTTGAAAGAAAGGAGAATTTGCCTTAGGTGTGGCGTGAAAGGATGGAATACAATCTTAAAGGTATTTTGCTCATCAGAAACAGAAATTGCAACTTCAACACTTTCCTTTTTCTTTCCAAAATTTCTCTTTTTTTTTTCAAATTTCTTCTTCTCTTTTTTTTTGATTTTTTTTATACTTCAATACATTAATATGCTGGATACAAATAAATTACAACTTAATTTTTTTGAATTTTTTTCAACCTTTTTTAAAAAAATTTTTCAACTTACTTATTTCGGCACTTCACGAACCTCCGTACTCCTCAATTTTAGCTAGCTCTGATACCAAATGATGCGAACCGACTCTGTGATGTGAGTCGAGTCGTTTATGTGCCTGATCGTTAAAATGAAAAGTATCACCCGATTTAAAATAAAGGGTTAAATTCGGCTAAATGTGGTATTTGGTTTCTTAAATAGGATCAAGATGGCTAAGTAAGATATGTAATGGATTCGGTTAAGTGAAGAGGCTAAAGGTTATTGAAGATGGATTTGCTGATGGCTCGAATAGCTTTAAGGTCAAGAAGGAACCAGTACTAAAATGGAGTACTAACCCGATTCTTATAAGACACTTAATGGTGGTGGATAGGACCTTGACACGCTAACTATATGAGTTAGGAACCAGAGGTATCAAATGGTTGAACGCCACACTCGGGATTGAGTGATAATTTTGAAGAAACAAGGAAGATGCCACTAGCAAGCTAGATAAGTCTACTTGAGTCTAAAACGAAATAAGAGAGTTGAAAAACTCACAAAATGTATAAACATTAATCAAAGGTTAAAAAGTTCCTTTACAAATGAAAAAGTAAAATATTTATAGCCTTTTACAAGCTAGCAAAATAGTCAAGCTTAAAGGCTAAGAAAAGCTAATAAATTTCCAGAATTAATTCACTAAAATGTCTTAGAGAAATTCGGCTGAACGGGAGCTTCATTGGCAAGCTTAAGAATTAAGTAAATGAATCTTGCTAGATGAATGCACCGGTAGGCTAAGGGCCATGTCTAGGTTCGGCCAAGCCCTTAAATGTCTCATTGAATTGGCACCTTTTGGCTGAATAGTTGGGAGCATTAAGGAGAGTCTTTGACAAGCCAAGTAAGTGTGAAAAGTCGGCTATGAAGGGTCATTTGTGTGTGAAAGCTCAAAGCCGAACGGTCTCTAGATGTGGAAAGAACCTTCAAGGATGTTTGCTATAATCCTAGATCCGCAATCCTTCAAGGTTCGTTGTTTTGATAAGCAACGCCATATCACTTTGGTATCAAGAAACGTCCTTTATTCATAATTTTCGAGCTTTCTTGCTGCCTAAGTATCCTACTTCTACTTCAATTAGGTTCTTGGTCTTTTTGAGTTTAATTTCTATTTTTTTTTCAGCTAAGTGTCTATAGCTTTCGTTGGACTTTCCCATGACTTGACAAGCTCGATCTTGGTCTGCGTGCAAACCTCTATCACATGTAGTTGAATACAGTAATTTCGTACCAAGCTTACCCCACAGTACCTTCCAAAAGTGGCTAAGGAATTTGACATCTCTGTCGAAAACAATTGTTTTAAGGATGCCATGAAGTCTTACCACATCTTTAAAAAATAAGTCTGCCACATGTGTAGCATCATCTGTTTTGTGACAAGGAATAAAATGTGTCATCTTAGAAAACCTGTCAACAACAACAAATATACTATCTCTTCCTTTCTTCGTTCGTGGCAAACCTAGAATAAAATCCATAAATAAGTCTACCTATGGTGAAGTAGGAATCGGCAAAGAAGTGTAAAGGAAGTGAGACATTACCTTAGATTTTGCTTGTTTACATGTGATGCACTTAGAGCATACCTTTTCGACATCCTTCTTCATATGTGGCCAATAGAAGTGTTCTTGCAAGATGTCTAGTGTTTTGGTCACTCCAAAATGTCCCATTAAACCCCCATTATGGGTGATACGAACCGGCTCGGTGATGTGAATCGAGTCGTTTATGTGCCTAATCATTAAAATGAAAAGTATCGTCCGATTTAAAATAAAGGGTTAAATTCAGCTAAATATGGTATTTAGTTTCCAAAATAGGATCAAGATGGCTAAGTAAGATATGTAATGGATTCGGTTAAGTGAAGAGGCTAAAGGTTATTGAAGATGGATTTGCGGATGGCTCGAATGGCTTTAAGGTCAAGAAGGAACCAGTACTAAAATGGAGTACTAACCCGATTCTTATAAGACACCTAATGGTGGTGGATAGGACCTTGACCCGCTAACTATATGAATTAGGAACTAGAGGTATCAAATGGTTGAACACCACACTTGGGATTGAGTGATAAGTTCGAAGAAACAAGGAAGATGCCACTAGCAAGCTAGATAAGTCTACTTGAGTCTAAAATGAAATAAGAGAGTTGAAAAACTCACAAATGTATAAACATTAATCAAAGGTTCAAAAGTTCCTTTACAAATGAAAAAGTAAAATATTTATAGCCTTTTACAAGCTAGCCAAATAGTCAAGCTTAAAGGCTAAAAAAAGCTAATAAATTTCCAGAATTAATTCACTAAAATGTCTTAGAGAAATTCGGCTGAATAGGAGCTTCATTGACAAGCTTAAGAATTAAGTAAATGAATCTTGCAAGATGAATGCACCGGTAGGCTAAGGGCCATGTCTAGGTTTGGCCAAGCCCTTAAATGTCTCATTGAATTGGCACCTTTTGGCTGAATAGTTGGGAGAATTAAGGAAAGTCTTTGAGAAGCCAAGTAAGTGTGAAAAGTTAGCTATGAAGGGTCATTTGTGTGTGAAAGCTCAAAGCCGAACGGTCTCTAGATGTGGAAAGAACCTTCAGCCGAATTAAACAATTGGTGACCTTTGCAATGCACGATGGGCTACTTAGGGAATAGTGGCCAACAATCTGTAACTTAAATGCAAGTCCTCTTTAAATGTTGCTCATTCACTCTCTCAATTGGGTGGCAAATTGATGACATTGTAGAGACCCAAAAAAAGGCATTTGGGAAACAGAGAAACAACAACTGACTCAACCACAATTCAATGACCATTGATCTCCACGAAAAAGGGCTCATAGAAAATAGGAATCAGCAACAACTTCTTTAAATGACGTCCATGCATGGAAGGAGAATCCGGCAGCTCCTTTATGGCCATCCCACGCATGACTTCTTAAACTCTCCCTCATTTAATTGCCGTCCAAACACAAGGCTGCACAATTAATTCCAGAAAATTTAATGAGCTCAAGACACAATAAATTTCTGTAGCAACCACTTCTTTTAATGCCGTCCATGTACCTGCACCCATCAACCATTAATTCACGTTAAGACAACATTAAGTGGTTAACTAGACATATTTAATTCGCAGCATTAAATTTGGCTGCACAAGACAACTTAAATGGACAGATTCAGCTGGACAAATTAATTATCTACAAATATTAATTTTGTCCTTAACTTGACACATTAAAACATGCATTCATTAAGATCACATTTAAACTGTGATTTAATTTGTTTAGAATTTAAACACATTAAACACGAAATTATTGGAGCTGAACTTAAATTATTTTAACTAACTTAATCAAGTAAAATTTATTCCAGCAAACTAAAAGTATAAAATTAAATAAATTGAAGTTCAAGCTCAATGAGCTAGAATCAGCTCGAATTGAGCTCATGGAGCTGGAACAAGCTAGTTCAGCTTGCAAAAGTTTACGAATGGCACCTGATGAGCTGCACCAAGGATGTTTTTGGGGTAGGTTCATATCAATGGGCCTCATGAATCAATAAGTCTCGCATGGAACAATTTGGTATGCACAACCTGATAAAGGGTTGCGCGCAGACCAAGATCGAGTTGTGAAGTCACGGGAAATTCCTACAAAAGCTTTAGATGCTTAGATCTGAAACGAAACTGAAAATTCGGCTTAGAATCAATTAGATCTGAAACGAAAATACCCAAATCAATAAAAGATCAGCCAAGAATTAGAAAAACTTATGAATAGCTAATCTTGGAAGCCAAGAACACGGAATTGAATTCAAGATAGGTTCCAAACTGCCGACTCTGAAAAGAAGAACACAAAACAGCAAGTTAATTTTAAAAAAAACTCAGCAGATCACGAAATCAACTAGATCCAGGGTTTGGACGGTAATAAAGAGGGGTTTTGTGAAATCAAAACGTTTCTTGTTGTCCATGGTTGATGCTGAACAGATCCTTGAAGGTTGAACGGGGCTGGAGATTCAAAAAGAGAGTTTAAACAAGTTAGATAATGAAATCAACACAAGCAGAAAATTAAAAGATTGAACAGCAAGAAGAATAAAGATAGCGTCCTAAGAAGTCTTGAAATCGAGAATGATTTCACAACTCCCTTCAAACGGCTCTAATCTCCCCTCCAATGAAGAACAATGGCAAGAAGAAGGTTGAAGATGGCTCCCACAATCAAAAAGATTGTTAAAACTCCTTCTAAAGAAAACTCAAGAGAAAATTCTTGGAGAACTCAAAGAGAATTTTCACTCAACAAAACAAATCTGATTTCAATGTATTCCTCAAGTGTAATGTAATGTGTGTGGTCGGCCAAGCCTTACATATATAGGCCTCTATTACTTTCCTAACCCTATTAGGAAAAACTAAAAAAACCCTAATTATTTGATTAAAGGAAAATTTGGCCAAGGCTATTTAAATGGACCTATTGGACTAAATGTTTACATAGAAATTAATTTATGAAGTCTAAAATTTAAACTAAGTATTTAAAGAGTTAAAACTTAACAAATTGGGCCACTTTGACAATTTGGCCTGATTTTCAACTAAATCTGATTTAAATTTTTGGATTGGGCTTGGAACATCTTATTGGGCCCTGTCTTTAAGAACTTGGGCTTGTAATCTGTTCTCTCTTGAAATTTGCTTGTTAATGCTCGTAACTGAGATCCAATGTGCCTTAGTTGCAAGATTCGATTTCTTGGACCAAGATTTCCAAGATTTGAAATCTTGATTTTCTTGATTCTTGAAATCGCTCAAAACAGCAAAATTGGACCAAGATTCGGTTTCTTGATTTTCTTGAAAACAAGAAAGTGAATCTTGATTTTCTTTTTCCTTTGTATACGCATCTAAGGCCTTTGTGGCTCGTATCATTCCCCCTTCCTCAAAAAGATTTGTCCTCCAATCTGAAAAATCAAATGGAGATAAGTCAGCCACATTGAAAGTAGAACTTGTAGTCTAATCATAAGCATAACAAAACAAGTATAATGCATGCGAATGGACAGATTCAGATTACCATGCAAACAAGCTAATTTACTCGCCAATGCCTCGTCAAATATTCAAAACAAAGATGAAAATGTTTTAAGGCATTCAATCATCTCAAATTGTTTCCACAAACCATGAATAAATCGCGAGTAATAAATCAAATGGTAAACGTAATCATCACAAGTAGGTATTTGAAAAGGTTCACATGGTTCACAGAGTTGCACAATCATACCATGCATTAATCGACGGTCTATAGATTCACTCACACATGCATTATCAAAAACAAGAATCTTTTTATCAACCATCAAAACAGATAGATCATCAATAAATAAAATAGGAAAGTCAAGCACGTTTCGATCTAAGTGTTTTACAAAAATTAAATCATCAACACGATCTTTGTCACTATCCAAGGAGTACAAAAGTATTTCAAAAGTATCAAGAATCTTACCTTTTCCATTTAATACAAACCTTCGCTCATCGGGGGCATAGTGTAGTCGAAGCTCCATTGTTGAGTTAACCTTTGTCAAATGGAACTCAAACTTCATTGACAACCACAGAAATTGTTTAAGGCACAAATATATATTGAAAAAAAATTTGGAAAATTTCGTTACCTTATTCAAAAACCAAGTATCAAAACAATAGAAAGTATTTGCACACAATAGATGATGCTTGATTTTCCAACAAAATATACCAAAATAGATTCTGGGTTTAAAAACTTGATTTTGATTAGTCATGCCAAAGTGTAACAAAGATTTCATTAAATCAATCAAGTTAAACCATGAGGATTTTCGCATACATACCAACATATATTCAAAACTTTTTTTATTCACCAAAACAGATTTGCACAAATTCGCAGATTTTACACTTGGCAAATCAAGAGAATAACAACTCACGCTTCCTTTCGTAATGACTTTATCAACCACAATCAAGGAATAACAATTAATCAGATCAAAATGAGGGGATCTTTTAAGAACTAAGTCACCAAAAGTTTTATCAATAATTTTCAAATCTGCACGGGACTTGGTTGCTAAAATTTCCTTACCTCGCTTACCTTCAGGCTTATGTAGTGTGATTTCATCTTTGCCTATGTTGATCGTATGAAAGCGTCTTTCATTTGAGAGGTATTGAAGTTGAAAGTTATCTTTCGGTCTTTCGGGAACCTGAAAAGTAGCAACACAAGAAAAATTCATATCTTGGTTAGTGGAAACATTCCTCACTACCCTTTCCTCGTCTTTTTCTTTTGTTTCTTTTTCTAACTCATTTTTTCTTCTTTCTTCAATTTATTTTTCAATTCTCTTGTTTGTTTCCTTTTCACTCTCAATCTCTTTTTGCTCTTTTTCATTCTCTTTTTCTTTCTTGATTTCTTTTTCTGTCTTCCTTTCATTACAAGATAGAGATGTTACAAATGAATCAGAACGAAAAGACTCTCCTTGGGTACGTACGGAATGACTTGCATATGAATAATGATCACCTTTTCGAAATTGATTCTCAGTGGACGAGTTCCTTGGGGTATACGAAGGATTACTTGTGATTTCTTGTTCGTCACCTTGGAAAACTTCACGCTTGAAACTTGCTTTGCATCATCTTGAATTTCTCGTTGAATAAGAATCATGATATGAATCTCTTCTCAAATATTCATTGGATGATCATCCTCTTAGCACTCTCATTTTTGCCCATTCACTTGAATTAAGTTGTCCTCGTTGGGCTCTTTTCTCCACTAGGTTCAATCGCATCTCATTGATAGTAGCACTCAATGTTTGAAGTATGGCATTTGTTTGTGTGATTGTAGCAGCCCGTTTGTCTAACTGTTGTTAGATCTTTTTAAATTTTTCATGGACATCATTATGGTCATCATCAAATTGACCCATTCTATGTATCTTTTCTTTTTCTTTTGGAATACCTGCAAAACAAACACTCAACACTCCAAAATTTTTTTTATCAAACCTCACCATTAATCACTCAAAAAGAAAAAAATCAAATTCTTAATGAGGTAGAATTCAGTCTTGTGAGTTCTTTAGTAGATTCTATATCAATCAATTAGAAAGTGTAAGAACCGTAACTACCAATTTATCCTAATTGCAGTAGGAATCCAAAAAAGTGACGAGACACCAATTGATTTGTGTTGCACCGAGGAAGAATTGTGCACACTTTTAAATCCTACTAACACAAGAAACAACAAGGTGTTAGATAGAGTAAAGGAAGAATAAAAGCAAAACAAATGAAATCCTACAGCTAAGAATCAATAAAAATTGTTGATACCCAAAAACCTGAAAAATTGCGGAGTAACTTGACAAACTTCGTTTGAGGTGTTCCCGATCTCTAAAAATCACGAAATTTAAACAGGAATGTCCTTAAATATTGTATATTTGATCTGGAAAGTTTTGGCACTAAACTCAACCCGCTGAATATTTTTTTAATTTTTATTTGATTTCATATTTTTTAATTTTTTTGACTTTTCTACTGATAAACACCGCAAACAAATTAAGCACAACATTGTCATTTTATGTTGAGTTTTAGTGGCATTAGTGGTGATTTTTGAAAAATGTTGTTATAGATCGAGCATTAGACGTTTCTTTAAAAACGCCATTATAGATCGATCATTAGCGGCGCTTTTTGAAAAACGCCGCAAAAAATTCAGTAAGACTTGTTTTATGGTGAGCTTTAGTGGCATTAGTGATGCTTTTTGTAAAACGCCGCTATAGATCGAGCTTTAGCGGTGCTTTATCAAAAACGTTACAAAAATACATTTTATCTGTCTATTTATTATTTAACTATTTTATTTTTATTAATTAAAATACAATTTATTTTAATTGAATATTTAAATTCTTCAAAAAATAATGACACGTAGAAAAATTTAAAAGTAAAAACATAGAAAATATTTGTTAAAATGAAAAAAATTAAAATACTATTATTTAAAGTAACTTTAAAGTTTTTTGGGTACATGACTGATTGTTTTTTAATTTATATATTAAATAATTTCTTATGTAATCGTAAAAGAGATAGTGTTAATTTTAAAATATTGAATTAATTATCATTATATTTTAGGGTTTATGATTAATGGTTTAAGGGTTAGGAGTTACTATTTTAAGGTTTATGGATTATGGGTTTAGGGATTATGGATTATGGATTATGGTTTAAAGGTTGGGGTTTAAGGGTTAAGGGTTAGGGGTTTAGGTTTTATGGTTTATGTTTTATGATTCAGGGTTTAAGGGATAGGGGTTAGGGATTTAGGGTTTAGATTAATTAATGTTTTTTAATTTATATATTAAATAATTTATTATATAATTTTAAAAGAGATAATATTAATTTTAATATATTAAAATTATGATTATAGTTTAAGTTATTTAAGAGATAATAGATAAACTTTATATACATTAAATGGTTTAGGATTTAAGGTTTACTTGAGATTTGTTAAATAACGAAATTTTATACAATAAATTAATACTTTTATATTTAAAAATATTTAATCTAAACCATTTGATATATTTAGATATTAGATTTAAAAAAAACATTGATAAATAATAAAAAAAGTAACAGATTGATATGGATAGGTAACTATCTATTTTGGATAGGACCAAATTATAACAAAATAAAAATGAAATACAAAAACTAAAATCATTCCACATCGAACATCTAGCAAAATAGTTATATTTTAGTTAGGAAGAAATATCTCTAATAAAATGGAGATTAGATCGAAAAAGAATAATATAAAATTATGATTAACGTCTCAATCTTTAATAGAAATTTGATATGTGAGAGATTGATTGCTTACATTGGATAATTCTAACTTAATAATTTGATATGCTGATGTCTTTCCATGTGTGTATGAACATGTAGATGTGGAGCTATGCTTTAATTTTCCTTAGAAACTAGATGAAATTTCTTTGATTTTCTTTTAGGTCTGTTTAAGAATGTATACTTATTCTTGCCTTTTTTTCCCCCTCTTCACCCTGAGTGTCTATTTAAGTAATATTAGTATGAATTTTGTTGAGGATGCATTCTTCCTCATCTTATAGCACAAGTATATGCATTTT
Organism: Gossypium hirsutum; assembly: GCF_007990345.1. Classification (NCBI taxonomy): domain Eukaryota; kingdom Viridiplantae; phylum Streptophyta; class Magnoliopsida; order Malvales; family Malvaceae; genus Gossypium; species Gossypium hirsutum. The sequence goes on from NC_053447.1 coordinate 43,373,189, forward strand.
GTCGGTAAAGATGGAAATGGTTTTTTTTGGTAGTTTATAGTAGAGGACTTGATCCATTCATTACTTTGTGGTAAATGCTAAAATCATTTTGATTTATGTTTTTTTATCTTTGAATGATGTTATTAGTGTTGTATACAGAGTTAGTGTTTATTTTTTGTTTCTGGATGGCATAAAAATGTTCTCTAAGTTATTTATTTTTGAAAAGAGAGAAAAATATTCTGGTAAAAGTGGCAGTTTAGCCTTTAACTTTTAAAAAGGTTGAATCTATTCAATGCTTTTCTCTTCTCCTGCCCTTGACAGCACATTCATTTGACAGGATAATTTGGAAACCCTGTTGCAAGAGAAGGACATTCAGGTTGATCTTGTCTGTTGCTTGCAGCATTTGCAGGTATTTTGAGTAGTTTAAGTTGTGAACATTGGGTTTTGATTTGTCATGTGAACATCTATGATGAATCTGAAGTGCATTTCTATTCTTCTATTTGTAGTTAAGATTTGAAACTGAAGACAAAGCAAGGAGACTTCTAAGTAATGTGTCATTTTTGTTGAAACCAGCGAGTTATTTTTCCGGTATTACTCCTGACTCATCTACCATATGGTATGAAAAAGTGATTGGCAAATACCGCTGTTTCTAGATTTGTGTATTTTCCTTTTTTCTTCTTCTGGTTACTGCTGCACCTGTTGAACTTAAATCGGAGGCAACATCGAGAGAAGCTGAGGTTCAAAGAAAATATGAAGAACTCCAGCTACAACTTAAAGAAGAGGCAGCAGCGAGGGAAGCAGAGCAAACCAGAAAGTACGATGCACTCCAGCTACAGCTTCAGAATATGATGAAGATGTTTCAGCAGTTGCAAAATCCGGCATCTTAAACATTTGTTTTCTTATTGTAAGAATATTTTGAATTATATTTCAATTATCAATTTATATCATATATCTTTTGTTGAACTTGAAGTATCATTTTAATTTGCAATTTTTGGTTGGATTTCATGCTACAGGAAAGGTTGTATATGGATGAAAATTGAATGTTACAAATCTGCCAAAGTTAGTGGCATTTTTTTCATAAACGCTGCTAAAGAACGATACTTTTAGCGGCGTTTGTGATAAAAGCGTTGCTAAAGACCGCTAAAGGTCATGTTCTTTTGCAGTGTTTGTGGGTAAAGCGTTGCTAAAGGACATGTTCTATAGCAGCGTTTTTTTCACATAAACACTACAAAATTTAGCGGTGTTGTCTATAGTGGCATTTTTTACGGAGCTTGTAAAAGTGCCACAAATAGTTTTAGCGGTGCTTAAGAGGTTGTAATGCTTACCTTGCTTATGTATTGGATACTAAAGTGTCTGAGTCGAAGCTTGAATCAGTGCCAGTTGTTCGTGAGTATCCTAATGTGTTTTCAGAGGAATTACCTGGATTACCATCGGTCAGAGAAGTTGAATTTGCTATAGAACTTGTACTGGGAACAACACCAATATCGATAGCACCGTACAGAATGGCTCTTAAAGAGTTAAAAGAGTTGAAAGCACAATTGCAAAAGTTGACTGATAGAGGATTTGCTCGACCTAGCTTTTCACCTTGGGGTACACCAATTATGTTTGTTAAAAAAAAGGATGGATTGATGAGATTATGCATTGACTACCGCTAGCTTAACAAAGTTACAACAAAAAATAAATATCCATTGTCTTGTATTGATGATTTGTTTGACCAGTTGAAAGGTGTCACAATGTTCTCAAAGATTGATCTTCGTTCTGGATATTATCAGTTACGAGTGAAATATTCGGATGTACCAAAAATAGCATTCAGAACCAGGTATAGACATTATGAATTTCTTGTGATGTCGTTTGGTTTAACAAATGCACCTGCAGTATTTATGGACTTGATGAACAGAATTTTCAGACCGTATTTACACAATTTTGATGTGGTATTTATTGATGATATTCTGATATATTCTTGAGATGAGACTGAACATGCCGAGCATCTGAAAATTATTCTGCAAACTTTGCGAGATAAACAATTGTTTGCTAAATTTAGCAAATGTGAGTTTTGGCTTTGGGAAGTTGGTTTTTTGGGATACATTGTATCGGCTGAAGGCATCAGAGTTGATCCGAATAAAATTGTATATAAAAAATGTATCTGAAGTTAGAAGTTTTCTGGGGTTACCTGGTTATTACCGGAGATTTGTAAAAGGGTTTTCGATGATAGCTACACTGATGACATAGCTATTACAGAAAGATGTGAAGTTTGAATGGTCTGATAAATGTCAATAAAGTTTTAATCAGTTGAAAGCCCTGTTGACTGAAGCATCAGTTCTGGTTCAGTTTGAATCGGGTAACGCGTCATTGAACGGATTAGGCTGTGCTTTAATGCAAGGTAAGGTAATAGCTTATGCTTCCAGAAAATTAAAGCCACATGAAAAGAACTATCCGACACATGACTTATAGCTGGAAATTTTTGTATTTCTGTTAAAAATTTAGTAACACTATTTGTTTGGTGAAAAATGTCATGTATTTACCGATCATAAGAGTTTAAAATATCTGATGTCGCAGAAAGATTTGAATCTAAGACAAAATAGATGGCTCGAACTGTTAAAAGATTATGAGTTGGTTATTGATTATCATCCGGGAAAAGCAAATGTAGTTGCGGATGCTCTGAGTAGAAAGTCTTTATTTTTCTTACGAGCGATGAATACCCGATTGTCATTGTCCGATGATGGCACAAATTTAGCTGAGTTAAAAGCTAAACCGATGTTTCTATAGCAGATCTGCGAAGCTTAGAAATGTGAGATGAATTGCGAGCTAAACGGGTATAGTGTGAGTTAACTTCTAATTCAGAATTTCAGATAAGACTCGATGATTGTTTATTATTTAGAGGTGAATTTGTGTACCGAAGAATCCAGAGCTTATACAGAAAATTTTGCTCGAAGCTCATAGTGCTAGTATGTCTGTTCATCCAGAAAGTAATAAGATGTACAATGATTTGACACAGATGTACTGGTGGCCAGGAATGAAATGTGATATTTTAGATTTTGTATCTAAATGTTTAATATGTCAGCAAGTTAAAGCTGAACATCAGGTACCTTCAGGATTGTTACAGCCAGTAACGATACCATAATGGAAATGGGATAGAGTTACTATGGATTTTGTATCGGGGTTACCCTTATCTCTGAAAAAGAAATATGTTATTTGGATTATCATTGACCGTTTGACGAAGTTTGCACATTTTATTGCGGTACGTATAGATTTTTCACTTGACAGATTAACGGAGTTATATGTTTCAGAGATTGTCAGACTACACGGAGTTCCAATCTCCATTATCTCAGATAGAGATCCTCAGTTTACATAACGATCCTGGAAAAGTTACAAGAAGCTCTGGGTACACAATTGCATTTTACCACTGCATTTCACCCTCAGACTGATGGTTAGTCCGAGCATGTGATTTAGATTCTTGAAGATATGCATTGTTGCTATAATTTAGAATTTAAAGGCAATTGGGAGAAACATTTGTCGTTAGTCGAATTCGCATATAATGATAGTTTTCAGACAAGTATAAAAATGGCACCATATGAGGCTCTGTATGGTCACAAATGCCGAACTTCGTTATATTGGACTGAGCTCAGTGAGAAAAAGATACATGGAGTTGATTTGATTCGTGAGACTGAGGAAAAAGTGAAAGTGATCTAAGATAGCTTAAAAGCAGCTTCGGATCGTCAGAAATCCTATGCGAATCTTAAACGTAAATAAATAGAGTTTCAAGTTAGTGACAGGGTGTTTTTGAAAGTTTCACCCTGGAAGAAAATTCTTCGGTTAGGTCGTAAAGGAAAATTGATTCCACCATTTATTGGGTCATATGAGATTATTGAATGAATAAGACCTATTGCATACCGATTAGATTTACCGTCAAAATTTGAAAGAATCCACAATGTCTTTCACGTGTCTATGTTATGACAGTATTGATCTAATCCTTCACATGTTATCTCTGCGATAGATGTCGAGATTCAACCTGACATGACATACAGTGAAGAACCGATTAGAATTCTAGAACGATAAGTGAAAGAATTGAGAAATAAAAATGTAGCTTTAGTAAAAGTTCTTTGGAAACGACACGGAATAGAAGAAGCTACCTGAGAACCTAAGGAAACTATGAGAAAGCAACATCCGAACCTTTTTACTGGTAAGATTTTCGAGGACGAAAATTTCTTTGGGGGTAGAGTCGTAATAGCCTGTTTTTAGTGAAATCGAAATAGTGGTTTCGGGACCACAAATCCAAAGTCGGATGAAAATTTATTTTAATATTATTTTATTGTCTACAGTATGATAGAAATATTGTATAAAAATTTTGTTAAGAAATTTTACCGTTTACATGTCTAATTTGATAAAAAAAGAGACTAAATTGCATAAAGTGCAAAAGTTGAATTCTAATAGCTAAAGGTATTAAATAACTATAGAATTGTAAATTGGAGGTCCTTATATAGTAAATAGACCATTTACAGTAGTTAGTGGACAAGAATGATTATTCATCATTGGAAATTTAATAAACTATTAAGGTTAATTTTCAAAAATTAATGATAAAATGATGATAAATAAATAAAATAAAATAAACTATTATCATTTTCATCATCATCCACCAAAAATAAAAGAAAACCCTAGCCATGGAAGTTTGAGTTTTAGCAAACTTATTTTACTCATTTAGGTAAGCATTCTTGTCCTCTTTTTTATGATTTTTATGTTTCTGAGATTGTAATAGCTTAATCTAGCCAGCTCAGGGATTAATTTGCAAAATTGTTAAAGTTAGGGTTTTTCCATGGATGAGTATACTTGAATTTTGAAATTTTGTGATAGAAAATGAAATGTTATTGTTAGATAAACAACTTTTGTAAAGATAATTTTGATGAAATTATCAATTAGGGATTAAATTGAAAAGATGATAAATTTGTGGTAAAATTGTGAATTTTATGAAATATATGGGCTACTATTAATAGGTATAAAAATTGGCTAAGCTTGAGTAAGGATTAAATTGTAATAAATTAAAAGTATAGGGGCATAATAGTAATTTTACCAAAAAATGTGCTGGACTAAATTGAATATGAATTATATTGAATTGAGTTAAATTCATTCGTATAGATCTGGATAGCCCTCGAACAGAGCTAGATCGAGGTAAAGAGAAAATATCAGATTAGCTGCCTTCGTATCTGCGTACATTTATCGAGGTAAGTTTGTGTAATTAAATTGTACATTAATATGTGTTTAATTGAATATTGTTTGTGAATTGTACAATTGCCATGAATAAATATCGATTATATATCTGATAATTATCGAGTCTTGTTTGAATAGAATGAATTTGTAGGATACAAATGACAATGTCATTAGGGTTAACGATTTGGTTGGGGTCCTACATGTGTTGTGGACACACCACAGCTCTTATGAGCTTCCCGATATTTAGCTTGCATGAGCTTCCCATTATTCAGCTCGGACGAGCTTCCCGTTTACAGCTCGTATGAGCATAAATGTACATGAATTGAAGGATTACAGTTCAGTACACTTCGTGTGTATTACCCGTATATCCAACAATATTCTAAATGGTTCAACGGACACAATTCTGTTATGAAATTATATGAGTTCGATATGAACTATTAACGATATATACATGAAATATGATTATTTGATGAATTCAACCATGTGTGTTAGATTTTATATGTGATTTCCATGGCTAATATGTTTGTGATCATGTGTTTAGGCTTTTGGCTAAATTGATTGTGATATGCTTTGTTTACTTACCTAATTTATGAATATAAGGTAAGTTAAATTTTGTATTATATGAATTTACTAAGCTTAAATGCTTACTCTGTGTTATTTTTCGTGTCTTATAGTAATTCAAAAGCTCGTACAGGTTGGAAGCTGATCAGAGCTATTTCACACTATCCATCGACTCTTGTGGCACTTTTAATAAATAAATATCGGATATAATGGCATGTATAGGTTATTTTGGTCAATGTTAGTATATAAATGTTTTGTTGAGACAAGTCATTTGAATGGCTTGTGTTGGTATATTTTAATGTATATATATAAGTGACTTGTCATGTTCGATGTGTGAGTGATATGGTAGAATAACAGAAAGTAAAATGTGGCTTGGAAATGGCCTATTTTTTTTGTCCACATGGGCGGAGACACGGGCGTGTGTCTCAGCCGTGTGTGACACACGGCCAGGTGAACCGGCCGTGTGTCCCCTTTACCTTTAAATTGCGGAAGTCAGTATACTCAACATGGCCTAGGACACCGGCATGTGACTTGGTCGTGTGACCCAAGTCAGAGAGTTACACGGGCATGGACACAGGCTGGGACACGGTCGTGTGTCCCTATTTTAAATGCCCACACGACCTGAGACATGGGCGTGTCTCCTGATCGTGTAAATCACACGGTCTGACCACACGGCTTTGTGTCCCCTGCATCTTTAAAAATTTTTCATGTTTTCAGAAAAATTCTTTGAGTACCCCATCCAGTCCCGACTTGATTCTAACTTGTATTTTGGGTCTCGATGGCTCATATAAGGGACAATATGATTGATTTAGATTCATTTCTGATATGAATGTTATATCATATGAAAAGTCTGATTAATTGATCCGTAAACTCTGGTAATGATCCGTAACCCTGTTCAGCAATAGATACGGGCTAGGGGTGTGACACCTTTGCATTGTACACAATTCATTCAATTCATTATTATTCAACTTCTCTTTTGAGTTTATAAATTCTCTTTGAGTTTTCTTTTTAAGAATTTCTCGAGTTTCTTTTAGAAGAGTTTTAACAATCTTTTAAGATTATGGGGATCATGTTTAAACTTTTTCTTGCCAAGTTTTCTTTCTTGGAGGGGAAATTAGAGCCGTTTGAAGTGGGTTATGGATTCTTCGTGTTTCTAAAGCTTCTACTTACCAAGTTCTATCTTTCCATCTATCTTCTTTATTTTCTTCCTTGTTATTCTAATCATAGATTTATTATTTTATTTTAATTATCTTAGTTATTTATGTTAACTGTTTTATGTAACTTGGATTTGATTACGTTTCGGGTTGTGTCAAAAATACAAGTTTCTTTTCGAACGTATAGAGCCTTAAGCCAAATTTGCGACTTTGACAAACTTTATGATCCGCTTCCGCATTCATCAGTCTCATTATTTATCATTTGGTATCAATAGGTTAAAGCACATTGCACATTCCTTCCTCCGTGCAACATAATTCTTTTAATGTTTAGTCGATTTTGGACTCATAGTGATATTAGGCATTCCTACTAATTCACAATACTAAGATTGGGAGGTTGAGAAGGGATTAAGAGATTCGAAATGCTCAAGATCAACAATGTGACACTATTCTAGACACGATCAACAAAAATTTAGAATGTCTAAGTATAAAAATTGAGCATCGGAATTGTAATTGGGAAGATAAGATTGATAAGCCTCATCTTCGTGCAAATAGTGCTCGATGTGTCTCTCGTGCAAATGATGAGACTTTGGTTAATAATGGTCGTATGCAAAATTTTTTTAGCTAAACCAAGGTTCAACATTCCACAATTTCGAGGGAAGTATGATCCCAAAGCATATTGTGAGTGGGAATAAAAAATTGAACTTATGTTTCGTTACTGTAAATGCTGGGAAGAGGGAAAAGTCCAATTGGTGACACTTGAATTTTCAGATTATGCGTTGATTTAATGGATTCAACTTGAAATTGATCGTCAAAGAAACCACAAAAGGGCAATTGAAACATAGGACGAGTTGAAGCATGTGATGCAAAAGCATTACGTTCCTTCTCATTACTGTAGAGAGGTCTCAATGAGACTTCAACGCCTTGTTCAAGGTAATTGATCTATTGATGAATACTTTAAGGAGATGGAGATGCTTATGCAAAGAGCAAATATACGAGAGGATGAAAAAACTACCATGGTGCAATTTGTAGATGGCTTGAATGTTTCGATAGTCAATGCTCTTAATCTTCAAACCTATATTGATCTTGAGAAGATGGTACACAAGGCAATTGAGATTGAGCAACGATTTCAGCAATATCAATCTCGTAAATTTGCCGCATCACACTATTATCAAGGTACAAGTTCTAATTCTACTTTCAACAATTTGAAACCTTCTTATGCTATTAATAAGTTGCTGCCAAAACACGCTGAGACTAAACCTTTTGATGGAAAAGTGGGCTCCTACAAAACATTCTTCTACATCTTTCAAGCAGCTCAATTCTACTAATTTTTCACCAAAACAACAAAGAGCTAGTGCCATTGAATGTTTTACGTGTAAAAGGCATGGACATTATAGTCGTGATTGTGCCAACACGAGACTTTTGTTGATAAAAAAAGATGGTAAACTTTGTGAACCCGAAAAAAATGATAATGGGAATTCTTTCCTTGAATCTATAAAGTTAGATGAAATAGAAATGTCATGTTCTCCAACTGAGATATATTGTACTGAATTGAATATTCATAATACTTGTGAAAGGGATATGGGAAGTGAGGAAAAATCATGCGAAAAGATAGAGAAAATAGACCTTTAGTGATAAAAGTCTACTTAATTGTCAAAATTTAGTGAGTGAAAATCCATATGAGGTAAAATTGGAGAGTTCTCAAGTGGAAAATGAAAATGCAAAGCAAGAAAATACCCATACAAAAGCAAGGAATGATTATCTTTTAACTGACTCTAACTTAAATTTGTTTAGTGGTGTTTCTTTGTTACATGATTTCAAGGATCCATTGACGGACTCTCAATTATATTACTCTACCATCGATAGACAATTTTACTTGTGGGAAACAGGTAAGTTGAACATTGATAATCCTCCACAGGTGTTAGAAGGTAAGAAAAGTAATGATACATCAAAAATTGAAATATGTAGGCATACTTTGAATGTTTTTTATAAGTATGCTACTAATTTTATTTTTTTTCTTACGACATACTTTCTTATTGGTCAAGTTTCAATAAACAATGGTTTGAAAGTTCAATTGATTTTATGGGTTTATCTAGGTATTTAAAGTTTACTTTTGTTGCATTCGACAGGTTTGTTAAAAAACCTCATGCATTTGATCTTGCAACAAAATTTTCTACCTTAAACTCTAAATATGAATTTTTACATAATAATATTAAACTACTTGATTTTATAATTATGTGAAATTCTTGACTCATCGTTGGAAATTCTTATGGATGACCATGCATATTAAACGAAAGTTACAAGTTATTTTTTACTTGAACACTCATGTGCCTAATATTTCTTTGTCTGGTGTTAATGGTTTGTTTTTTAAGGAGAGATACTTGATCCACGCTGATTTAGGATATCAAAATCATATCTTTGATCCTGAAGATAGTTTTAGCGCACAAGAAAGCTTAGGTAAGTATTTTATTCATTTTATTTATTCTAATCCCTTTTCTTTCTATGCAGCTAAAGATTCGGTGGTGAATCGTCTTGAGGAAAGGGGAATGATACGAGTCTCAAGGCACAATTTCAGACCCATGAATGTGATTGGACTCACACTAACTCAAGGCTCAACAACAGTGTCAAAGGCTAAGCAAATCAAATCAGGATTTGATCAAAGACAAGATTCGATGACGAATCTTTTTGAGGAAAGGGAGAATTATACATACACAGATGGGGTGAAATTTATGAAATCTCAATCACCAAAGCTGCTAATTTTCAAGCTTGGGAAATCAATAGACTTGCGATGACTTTTTGGATGGGATCCTGGTATTTATGGGATGAGATGTCTCATGGCGTTTAAAAATCTATCTCTTAGCTTTGAAACGTATTTTGAATCACTCGATTTTGAGTTCGGGAGCTCAAATTATGACCGTTTTAGTGAAGACTGCGTGAGCAGAATTTCTGAATGGGATTATAACGGGAATTACGAATTTTAGGTTTTTAATTCAAGTTTAAATCGTATTAGGTTCGGCTTTAGGTTTAATTTTTATTATATATGATCCCAATATTGTAGTTATCAACTCTAATTATTTTATTATTATTTTATTCCAAATTTTTTATAATTATTAAGTATTTTAAGTTATTTAGGAGTTTTATGTTAACAAGAAAGTTTAGTTTAAAACTACTTCTTGTTTAGATTAAATTAGAGTTCTAGTATACTTAAGAGTTTTATTTATATTTATTTAGCTAGCCTATATATAGGCCTTTGCATTGTACAGAATTCATTCAATTCATTATTATTCAACTTCTCTTTTGTGTTTATAAATTCTCTTTAAGTTTTCTTTTTAAGCATTTCTCGAGTTTCTTTTAAAAGAGTTTTAACAATTTTTTTAGATTGTGGGGATCATCTTCAAACTTTTTCTTGCCAAGTTTTCTTTATTGGAGGGGAAATTAGAGCCACTTGAAGGGGGTTGTAGATTCTTCGTGTTTCCAAGGCTTCTTAGGACATCTACATACCATGTTCTATCTTTCCATCTATCTTCTTTATTTTCTTCCTTGTTATTCTAACCATAGATTTATTATTCTATTTTAATTATCTTAGTTATTTATTTTAATTGTTTTATGTAACTTGGATTTGATTGCGTTTCAGGTTGTGTTAAAAATCCAAGTTTCTTTCCGAACGTCTAGAGCCCTAAGTCAAATCCTTGACTTTGACAAACTTTACAGTTTGCTTTCGCATTCATCCGTCTCATTCTTTATCACTCATCCCCACCAAAAATATTGTTGCCCCTAACTCTGTCACAGGTTATAGTAACGAGCTCACCGCCTTTAGTGGAGATGGATAAAACAAATTACTTGATTATACTGAAAGGCCCCTATGTTTTTTGTCTTTAACTTATGTATGGGTTTCATAGAGTATCATCCTTTGATGAGGTGAAACTCATTGTCATGGTCGCACAACCACTGCCAACCGGGGCCTCATTTATGCTTTATCTCTTGACAACATAATTTTTGTAAACTTGAAGCCCTAGTTACACTTCAGCTCGAGACCGTATAATCACCGTCAATTGGGACCTTGAGTTGCAACACGATCTGGTTTCTCAGGTGATGACTCTATACTCACATGACAGATGAAATTTGTAGGTCACCGAGCTTCATGAAATCACCATAAATTCAAACATACCTTAAAACTATAACAATGTCTATTTCATATACAGACAAAAATAAATCTATAAACTTCTAATTTTCAACCGAAAAAAAAAAGAAAAAATAATTTTCAACAAAGTGAATGTGACATGTTTTCATTTCTCTCCAAAAACAGCATATTCCGATAAATATAAAAAAAACAACATAAATCCTTAAATTTAAAAAATTCAACATATATGTTTAAGTCAGCCCCATATATATATACTTCCACATTTTCATATTCTAATTTATTCTTTTAATTAATTTGTATTTTAATATTTTTATCTTATATAATATATTAATTTTAATTATTTTTCTAAAATAATTAAATAATAAGTTTTTTCTTTATTAATGTCAAACCCCCGTACCTGACCCGATCGCCAGATTAAGGCATCGAAATGTCACATTCGTTGCTGGATCAACTACAATTATTTACATATTGATTTAGCTTTTTATTCAAATTTCTATGCTCATTACACATTTATAACATGATTTATAAATAAATCCGAGCTTTATACAAGCTTATGAAAGCTCTCTTAATGTCCTATAGTTGATTAAGGACTAAAATATAAAATTTCAATCTTCCGAGTTGACGTCACAACTTCGAGGATTCCACATTGTGAAACCACTCACTGACTTAGCTCGTCGCGACATGGTTTCTATCTCCATGACTCCCATGAATTTCTATTCACAACTCCTAAAACAATGTTCATATACCACATTTCAATTAAATTCAATCATTTGTTTCCACTAAAAATCTTTTAGGGAGGTTGTTTTAACCTATGTACATGTCATATTCTATACCATAAAATTTATTACATACTTTTCTTCTAACCTTTGATGATGTGATCAGATATGTTGAAGTCGCTACTTCGAACAACTTGAATCTAGAGCTCTAATCTGATCTTCCACCTATGCGTTTAAAACAAACATTAAGCTTGTAAAAGCTTAGTAAGTACATCAAGAATTAAACTTACCATTACCTTAATTAAATTTAAGGTGTCAATACTTTAAATATAACATAATTTAAGAATTTTATTATACCTATTAAAATTCAAGTATAAAATATGTGAAATTGTTATATTAGTAGTTGTGTGATTAACTTAAAAATATTTGTGTTATTATTTAATTTGAAATTGATTAAAGTATAGTGAAGATATTCATTTAATTTAATTTCAAAGTGAATTAATGTTGTGTAATGAAAGTATGAAATAAGTGATTAAATTGTAAAGTGTACAAAAGTTAATGTGTAGAATATAGTATTATGAATAAATGCTTAATTGAAGTGGGTTGATAGCGGTTATGAAATTTTATATTGATAGACTAAATTGTAAAATACTAAAAAGTGTATACTTCAAGGCTAAGTAAATCCAATAGCCATAATTATCCAGCCATAATTCATCCACACATCTAATGGTATTTTGGTAATTTTACTCAATTTTTTACTAAATGACCATTTTACCCTTGGTCAAGTTTTATATTTCCATTTATTTCCTTTCTACTTTTGAATATTTTTACTTTTAGTCCTTTAATTTTTGAATTTACACTTTTAACCCTTCAACTTTTGAATATTCTCATTTTCACCTCATCAATTTTTACTTTTTCACAATTTAGTCAATACCTCAGCAAAATTTAACCTTAATATAATCATGACCAAATATAATTTTGGTAACTTAAATTCATCACAATTAAAATTTACACTAAGAATAAATTTCAAATAAAACATTTGTACGTTCAATGTTTTAAGCGATTGATAATTATTAAAAAGAAAACCTTTACTCAAAACAAAAGTAAATCCGATTCATTATACAAATAAACTAGAACTATAAAACTTTTAGAAGATTAAAATCCTTCTACAAGATACATTAACTTTAAATAATCAATTTTTTTTCCAAAAATTATAGGTAGCAAATGAATACATTGTTTTATATGCTTTATCAATGCTACATATGAAAGTTTCACTTGAATAAAGCATCCCTGTATAACACAAATTTAAAACTAATTCAAATTTAATTTTTACTGAGGAGTACATAAATTTATTATTTGTCACCTCTGATCATTTTTAAAATTTTAAAATACAGAAATTATAGTAACTAAATTTGTACAGACCAACAATGGTGAAAAAATTATAGATAAAATTTAAAAAGCAAACGCGACTACCAACTCTAAGATAGGATCAGCGCAATACTCCATTTTTAAGATTTTCAAAACCATACGGATAATTGTACTGCTTAAATTATTAATTCTCGATTCAATTAGTTAATCCAATTTATCTAAATAAATTACTAAAAAATTATAAAAGAATAAAACAAGAAAAGAACTGATTTAATCAATTTCTTTTTATCTCAATTCAACTAATTTATACTGATTTGTGAGTCAACCAATCTAATCCCTCAAACCAGACCAATACTCCAACCAAGTTCCGGTCCAATCCAGCCCGATCCAACAACATTGCAATTTGGAACCCACTACTACAATATCAATCTTAATTGTACCTTCGTGGGGAAAAAAAGGGTGAGTTCCACCGGAAATTACTGAGTGCAATGCGTAAATTCCCATCCCATGTAATTTGGCCTATCAATTCACTGAATGTATATGAGAAACCAAAACAGAAAGCTATACATACCATCACAAAACTATATTTTTGTTAATATATTTCAAGGTTAAATACCTCCTCTTTTGCCCTATTTTCATCAGCAATCCTCAATGAACATTATAATTTAGATCAAATTAGCTTGGCTTCCCATCACCACTTTTCAATACCCACCAGTTACCTTTATACTCGCAAAAATCACTCATTACCTGCAAAAAAACCAAAAACAAAGATGATATTATCTTATTGCAAAGTTGGAATGGGAATGTTCAATGATCCAGTTGAAAGGAATGAAATGTCCTTTGATAATATATCTGATTACAACTCAATGCTGACCCCTCACTATTACAACTTAACTCGATAACCTAAAATTAAAGCATCCCTCACTATTTAGAAGTACTCATTAACCTGGTTCGGTTGTACAAATTTGGCCTACAAAACGAAATTAGAGACACAACTCGTAAGATTTGGAGACAAGTCTAGAGATCTTAACTCATATACCACTTATTCTTGTATGATTATCTCTATGGTGTTCTAAATACTTCTCAAGTTGCAAATAATACATTCTTACGTCAAATCTATGTATTTGGTATAACAATGTAATAGAGTAGAGCAATTTATGTTTACATATACCTTCTTACATTTATGCATGCCTGATGCAAACAAATAATCATGTCTCAACCTAAAGGCAATATAGTGAAGTGATATGATCATCTAAGATTCTGTTCAAGGAAGCATATCAAATTACAGAAGATACCTTGTTATATTCATTATTAGTAATGTCCCTCTTAAGACTAACTTGGGCAGCAGCTGTGACCTCAGCCTTCTTGAGCTTGTCTTTCACATGAAGAAGACTAATCACAACTTCCCTGCATAGAAAATAACATTCTGATGAAAAAAAGGAAAATTTGTAAAAGGAACATAAAGACCATAATCATTTATTTAAGCTTAAATGTTTAATTGAACAGATTTATGCAACCTCAATGGATCACATTCTGGATTCTCTTGGGATGACTTCATAACAAAAAGACCACCATGAAGTTCTACTGCAACTTGACTAACGACATCCTGGAGCTCATGCTCAGATGCATCAGCACCATATGCTGCCTTAACTACCAGTCTAGCATCTGCCTTGAGAAGGGTAGACTGGGACAGAGCCAAATCTCGTAGACCTTTGCGAATCAGTTGCAAGCTAATAACAAAACAAGCAGTACAACAAAATTATAAAGCAGCTTTCATCAGCTTAAATAAATCAAGGTTTTATACATTCAACATAGGATGGGATGAATGAAACTACAGTTATATTGAAATGTCTATGGTTAAAGCCTCAAACAATCTACCTGCAAACTTTGTAAGTTTGAAACACTTTTTTCAGGGCCTTTGGTATAGCTTCTCGAGTTTCATCAGACATTGTCCTCCCAGCATGTGCTCCAGGTGCAACCTTTCTTGCAACTTTATCAGAGTTCCCTGCTTTTTCTGACTTTATGACTGTGCCAGGCTTTGTTCTACCAGGGCCACCCTTTGCACCTCGCCAAATATGATTAGTTACATTGCCTTCTCCAGCTTTCCAAATCTGTTCTTGTTTCTTAACAATATCTGGATATTCTTTTTTGAAATTTTCACCAGTATTCTCTTTTAACTTCCAACCTTTCAAGGGAGGACTCTCAATGGCTAAGATTTTCAGAAAGCCTTTCACTTCTTCTTTGCGACTTGTGGAAAGGTGGTTTACTTTGTCATAGCTTATGAATGGGTTCTTGCTGAATAAGAGAAGCACATAGTCTCTGGCTAAAGATTTAGACGGATCCCCCGGAAATAATAATGAACTCTTGGGAACCCAGAGTCCCTGCACTAATAAAGCATGCTTCTGAAGGACTTCAAAAACTTCTTCCATTGGGTCATCAGGAGCATAGTGCCTTTTGAGAGTGTTGAAGTGGTGAAAAGGACGTCCCTATTGACAGAAGAAAAGGAGTTGGAAAGATTAAATGGAATAATACATTATAATACCCTACCAAGGCCGGCTAAACAAAGTAAAATTTAACTGTCAAAGCCTTAAATCTTTCTTTTCCAAAACTCAATTTAAATGAGAAAAAAGGGGGGGGGTTGGGGGGAATGCAAGATCCTAAAGATTCCTTAATTCAAATAAGATGCTATAAATATTATAAGACCGTGATCCTAAACTCGGGCAAGATAAAGATGCATGTAAGCTAAAAGCCTAGGTTCATTGGGAATGGATATGGAAAAAGTTTATGATGGATCCAGCTTGCAGAGTGAAATTTTGTTTTTTAAACTACTAGATATGGGACAGCAGCCAAATCAGGCAGATGCCCAAACACACAGAAAAAAAGTCAAAGGTGGAAGCTTTAGTTGAACATAACTCGGTCAGTAATTTCTTCAAACGGTCTTCAAGTGGAATTGAACATAACAACCTGAAAGAAACAATTTCATGGTCCTTAAATCATTAAACATAAAGATAGGATGATGATGCATTTTCCACCACCTAATAAGGCCATGAACATATCAAACACATGAACAACTAGCATAAATAGAGAACGCAGATGCAAAATTGCATCTTCCAAGTCTGCATAATTATGGAAGCTAGTAACATAAACTAGTTGGGTAACCATACCTTCTGGATAAACGTTGTGCTTTATTGTTGTTGCTTCGTAGAGGACACAAGGAATCAACATAATCATACCTAGAGATAATGAGAAACAATTCAAAGCAATAGACAGACAGCTTATTAATGCTTCAATACAGTAATTTCGAACTTCTCTCAAATTCTTAGCATAAGGGGCCAACAAATAAACAGGTAATAAGTAAAAAACATACGGGTTCAAAGTAAACTCAATTGGAGAGCTTTGTTCTGCCATCATTTTCTGCAGATACTGAGCAGAAAAATGACTCTTGGAGCTATGATACTTGAGTGGAACCCAACACTGGAAAGAGAAGGAAATGAAACAAAAAAGAAGGAAAAAGAAAAGAGCCGATCTAATTAATTCATGATTTTCAGAACACGGAAATGAAGTCCACCAGTAACACAAGAGACTACAAGTTGGTGAAAATTTAGCAAGCAGTAACAGTATCCTACAATTACAAGCCATTTTAGTTGCTCGTGTATCAATGTAAATTTAACGTACAATTGAAAATACTTTCATGCCGAACAAAAAGAAAGTTTAAAATAACAAGTGACACCTCTTTATCTTCTGCCTTTTGCTCAGTTGAGGACTGCACTTTCTGGTTCTGCATCAAAGTAAAACTTGAAAATCATGTATAGAATTAATATGCAAAAGGCAACTACAGGGGTTAAACTAAAAAAGAGATTTCCCAGTAGAAATTGCTCAAAGATCCAAAAGCAAGGTTCGTTTTGGACACATATTCTGAACCTTAAATTCAAACATTTCATAACAGTATATCCCAATAATAAGTAATCACCTGCTTGGCTGATGGACCAGCTGCTTTCCCATCGTTAGGTTCTACTTTAACAGTAACTTCTGCTTCAGCAGCCAATGTGTCCTTTCTTTTTGAGACACCAGATTTGAGATGTGCCAATGATGGTCGGAGCTGAACAACTGCATGGATAGGATTTAGGTGCAACTGCACCATAAAAATGACCTTAGAACAACAACATCCATCAAGGGAAAAAAAAATTATATAGCTAATCTCAAACAAGCTCATAGACAATAGATGCACACACCTTATCACCCATTAAAACTCCAACAGCATAGCCAGATGGACGTGGTGGCAGCCATGAAGAAGATAAGGTCTGAAAAAGAAATGAGGATACATAATTAGGTTATGCAGCTAAATTTATATGGAAAAGACATTATGTAAAAAGCAAATGCGACAATGCAACTTATCAACAAATGCGGTAGCAGTATGTAAAAAATTTATCAATGCAAAGCACTCGGAACATGTTTCCGGGGAAAAATACAAAACCTATAAATATATAGATTGAAATTTGATTAAATTGTAATATCAGAGCCAAACCTGCTTCGTCATCTTCAATTTGTTAGCAGATTCACTGTCATAATTATTCGAATCAACATCAACAGACATGTCAATTTCCACTTCCCCACAATCAGGTTTCACCCGTACCTACAAAATAACTAAAGAATAAGATTGATTCATACAAAGAAAAAGAAAAAGAAATTGAAGGGGAAAAAACAGACGAACCTCCTTGCATCGTTCATCCAATTCGTATGGTCGCCAGCAAGGCCTTAGAGGATATTGCAAAACATATAACTGCAATTTGATTCCAAAAGGGGGGAAAACAATAAGCAAAAATGAAAATTAAACAATAAAGGAAATAGAAGTCGGCGTCAATTGAAGGAGTGAAGAAGACGTCGATTTCGCGAACAACCATATCTTCTTCTTCTCCTTGATCTTCTTCTCTATTGGCTTCAGTCAGGATCTCATCTTCTTTAGTTTCCTCATCAATCTCCATCTTCACCGCGCCATTTGATATCGATTGTTCGGCTTTCGGTTCAGCAACCATCGGCGGCTTGACATCTTCTTCATCGTTTTCTTTCTTTTTGGAAACTGCTTCCACAGGTGGTGGTTGGGGTTTGGGCGCGGAGTCTTGAGGCTCTTGTTTGGATGAGGGTTCAGGTTTTGGCTTAGAGGTGGATTTGAGTTTGGGTGCGAATTTGGAAGATTTGGGCGCGAATTTGGTGGTTCGAGTATTGGCCTGACTTGAACCGTCGAGCTCTCCCAAATCATCCAGGTCCATTTTCGACGTTTTGTTTGGCTTGTTGTTGGTGGTGTGTTTTTTCCGGGAGAACAAGATTAATGTTTTTCTTCGAGAGAAGTGGGAAAGGAGGAGAGTGGGGTTTTGTAGGAGTGTCAATTGAAGAAGAGTTGAAGAGCAGCAGTTGCACAGCGGATGAAGTTTTCAGCAGAATTTGGCTGCCAAATCTGAAGAAAAATAAGAATGGGAAAGAAATTAGTTTAATTTTGAAGGATAAAATGGTAAAATAATAAATAAAAGTATGAATATTTTTGTCTGTTAAAAATATTAACAGCTCAGTTAATTTCAATTAGTGCTGAAATCTTCAGCTGATTTTTAATTAACCAGCGTGGTGGAGATGGCTTCTCACTGGACTGACATGCTGAACTAAACAGCATAGCAATGAGGTTGGTACCATATTTTTTCCCTAACTGTGCCTCGCCGGCATGCAAAGCCAAACCAAAAGAAGCCTTAGTCAAGCTACGTAAACTTGGACTGAACAATAAATTTAACAATAATTCAATAAAAAATAATTGGTGCAAGGTCCATAAACTTGGACTAAATTTAACAATAATTCATAAATTTAGTTGAATTAGATAATGACTAAATATAAATTATATTGTTTTAAAAGTTTTTTCTTAACCTTTTTACATCTTTTCCATATAAAAATATAAAAAATTATACACCATAAAAATTGAACCTATAGTACATATTGTTTTCAATATTTTTATTTTACTATTTCAATCAAAATCTTATTTATTTTTTTATATTCATTTTTAATAAATATAGTTTTTATATAATTTTATTGTCATCCATGATGTGAATTTAATAAATTTTTATATAAAATGTAATTGAGTTTATATTACAAGTTAACTGAAAATCAATTAAAATCAATTAAATTGAGAAAAAAATTTAAATAAAAATTATATATCAAAACATTATTTACCTTTTTCAATACTTTTTTCTCAAAATGCTAGTTTAATCATTAGTGTTTATTATATATATATTTTTTGGTATAAAATTTATTCGAACCTAAGTTATCCGAGAAAAGTGAATACTAGATTAATAGGTCACAATTATATATATATATTATGAATGTCACATAATCTAATATTATATTTTGTTACACTTATGATGTGAGTAAAAGAAAAACGTAATATTAAATTATGTTTATAAAAAAATTGAGTTATAGGTAAAATGGTAAAGCGTTTATAAATAAACTCTTCTTAAACTTTTGATTTTTTTTAGAAGAGCTTGAGTTTAATTTTTAAATGTTTTATTTAAATATTTCATATTAAAATAGTAAAAGACAAACACATCTATATATTAATATTCATTACTTTATTAAAAATAATTTTTAAATAATTTCTAACTGAAATGATGCATCCTTTTCTTCTATATGTATATGAATCAATATTATTAAATTCTAATCCATTATTGATACCTCAAGGAAAATCCCGAATTGGATCCCAAATTGACGAGTTAATGTAAGTTTATCCATGCAGTTATGCACCCTTTGAATAGGAATCCATTTTCTAAAAGGTCTTGACTTTCATGTTTTGGTGAGTCTCCAAGATCCTTTTGACGATCTATGTTGTTTTGAAAGAATATCTATATGATCTAGTCGATTGTGTAAAGCCTACGGTAACAACGAAATCAAGGAAAGTATACGAAAAAGATAATTGACTCGTGATATGAACTCAATCATAAACATTTTATATAGCATAGATATATAATATTTTTAGTCTAGTTTAGCTTTCACAAATCATTAATTTCACTATCTGAATCAAATTTTAATATTTAAATCAATTAAAATTAAATTTTCATATATATAAATGTTCATAACTTATGTGAAATTTATGGATTTGACTCTATTTTATTACTTTTTCATCTATTAATATTTAATTTATTTTTAATCACCATTCACATTTAATAAATGAGTTCTACATATTTGAATTATGATGACCATATATTGGATATTAATGAATGAGAAAATAACGAACGCCTTAAGAATTTTGTTGAACTTAGTGAAGGAAAGCTTTTCTATATGGGCTAATATATCTTCAGGCCCAACTTGTTCCATTTAGGGTCTCTCGGATTAAAATTTGATGTTTAGGACTCTAATATGCCCCAAATTTGTAATTATTAGAATTATTAGGTTATTCAGTTTAATTTTACAAATTTGACCTCAAAAGACCTATTTTTTTAACTAAAATATTAAAATAGGTTGTCAAATCCATTGTAAAGTGATATTAAAGCATGAGATAAAAAGATGAAGGCAAATACTGAAGGTCCCCGGGATGGGTAGCCAGTGGTTTTAAAAGATAGTTGTTTTAGGGTGCGATTGACCAAATGATGTTTATGATAGGAAGTGGAAGATGGAGGAGTTGTTGAAGTGATTTGAGGCCTTCAAAAGAGGGAAAACGTCAAACATTTTACATTGTGGAGGCTCCAACCAATATCATAACTACCTACAATATAGGTCGATTGTTTCTGATAGGGATGTGAAGTTTTTGAGTCATTTCTAGAGGACTCTTTGGAGCAAATTAGGTACGAAACTTATGTTTTCTACTACTTGTCATCCCCAGACTGATGGGCAAACTGAGGTTGTTAACAGAGTTTTATCTACTTTACTTCGTTCCATCATTAAAAAGAACATCAAAACTTGGGAAGATTGTTTGCCACACGTTGAATTCGCTTATAACCATGTTGTACATTCTGCTACTAAGATGTCACCTTTTGAGATTGTTTATGGCTTAATCCTATTACGCCTCTAGATATGTTACCTTTGCCACAGGAACAGGTGATGAACAGGGACGGTAAAGCAAAAGCAGAATACGTGAAGAAATTGCATCAACAAGTTAAGGAGAACCTCGAACGAAGGACTCAGCAGTACGAAAAGTAAGCAAATAAAGGTGGAAAGCGAGTTGCCTTCAATGTTGGTGATTGGGTATGGGTTCATTTCCGAAAGGAACCTTTTACAACCCAAAGGTGGTCTAAGATATTACCGTGCGGAGATGGTCCTTTTCAGGTGTTGGAGAAAGTGAATGACAACGCCTACAAGTTAGACTTGCCGGGAGAATACAATGTGAGTGTCACATTTAATGTTTCTAATTTAACCCCTTATGATGATTCTACAGATTTGAGGACAAATCCTTTTCAAGAAGGGGGGATGATGTGAGCACATTTATGCCAACAATGCAAACCGATCCAGAGGTCTTACCATTAGGACCTATTACCCGATCTAAGGCAAAGAAATTCAGGGAAGTCTTGTTCCTTACTTGTGCTACGATTCCAGATTCATTCGATCATGTTCATGCCTTAGAACATAGGCTTTATAACATGTTGCATGCTGATATGTGACATATCCCGGTTATATTACTAGTTCATGCATTTAAGTATGTATATGTTATGCTAAGTACGCTTCTGCAATTGGGTTGATAGTATTTGTATTGTTTCTAAGTTGTTTCTAAATTGTAAGTGTGTCAAAGAATAAGAATTGCAAGTGTTCCAGCTTGTAATTGTGTTTTCGATTAAATTTACAAAACTTTGATGGAAGTTTGATATGTTTTGATATAGGTACAATAATGGACAGCAGCTTAAGACCTCATTTCTAGCTCGGTTGAAGCCTACATATGTGTGTGCAGCTCTTCTCAGCTCGAAATAGTTCTAAAAGTTTGTTTCTAGCTCATTTCAGCTCAGTACATTTCTAGTTAGCTCAATTTCAGCTCCATCAGCTCAACTTTAGCTGACAAGTCCAGAAGTAGCTGGAAGGTGTCCTACGTGTCGGGGAGTGTCCCATACACATGTGGCAGCCTAGGTGGCATCCCAGCATGTAAATCACACACGTAACAGCCTTGACACATGTGTGTGCATGTGTGGCCGAAATCAACCCTCTTCTCTACATATGACACCAAATTCAAAGGGATAAGAACAAGAGTTCAAATGTTTGAATTTCAAACGTTTTGGATAAGAACAAGAGTTCAAATGTTTGAGTTTCAAACATTTCACACATATTAAATGTGTGGTTGGTATTTGATGGCGCCAAGAGAGGATATAACTCCTTCATATTCAAATTTGGATTCTTTGTTTACAGCCACACGTTCAAATTCGACAACCCCTTCCTTGTACTTATAAATAGATGTTCAAACAATGTAATCTGGTTAGATGATTTTTATTAAACAAATATTTGTGAGAATTTTCTCTAAATTTCGGTTCTTCATTGAACTTTCTGTGACATTTCAGACTTAGTTTGTTGTGTCAAAACTTCATTGATACTTAGGGTTCCTAGATTGCTATCTAGAGGGTCCACGTCCTTCGATGTGAAACATATTCGATTCAGGTTTGCATAGTCTATTGTGCAGGTTCTTTCAAGTTTTTCGTATCCAATTTTATTTATTTTGTTTTTGTTGAATTTTGTTCGCTTTCTTTTGTTTTGTTTGTCTGTTGTTTATGCTGCAGAAATGATGTTTGCTATAATCCTAGATCCACAATCCTTTAAGGTTCGTTGTTTCGATAAGCAACGCCATATCAACAACCTATTTACATGAACAAGAAATCCATCTACAAGGTAAAACTTCTCAAAAGTAGTATTTCCGCAATTACTATAGATATGGCCGAAATCAGCATCATCATTATATAACTCTTTAATATGTTCAAACCCTAATACTTTAGCATTTAATGTAGTTATTAAAGCATATCGTCTAGACAAAGCATCCGCAACTACATTATCTTTACCTATTTTATATTTTATCACATAAGGAAATGTTTCAATGAATTCCACCCATCGAGCATGCCATTTACTTAACTTATCTTGTCCCTTTAACCATTTAAAGGATTCATGGTCTGTATGTATTACAAATTCATTAGGCAGCAAGTAATGTTGCCATACTTGAAGTGCACGAACCAATGCCAAAAGTTCTTTATCATAAGTTGAGTAATTTAATTGTGCACCATTCAATTTTTCACTAAAATAAGTGTAACAGCCCAAAATTTACCCTAGTCGGGAAGTGGTTTCGGGACCACAAAACCGAGTCATAAAAATAATTAATTTCCATATTCTATGCTTATTATGTGTGTACATGAGTATGTGGAAGTTTCATTCTCCAATTTTGCCAATTGCATGAGAAATTATTAAATAGGGATCGATATGAGACATGGTGAAAATATGATAGGCTAATTTAAAATGGTCTATTAATGCATGTTGTGAAAATGATGGGTTTGCATGTCAAATTACCCAAAATTTGAGCTAGTGGTTGGCCATGCTATGGGTGGAAACATGTTGGGAACATGTTGGCCTAGTGAGGTATGTAGAAAAAAAATAAAATAAGGAGTATGGGTAATAAAGAAAGGAAAAACAAAAAAATGAGTGGTTGTTTCCCCCCCATTGCCGTGAGCTAAAGAAAGGAAAAGAAAAACTTGTTCATCCTTTTTCATTCTCTTTTGACCGAAAATTCTAAGGGAGGAGGAAGGAGTTCTTGCTTCATGTTTGGTTTGGAAGAGAATTAGGAGGAAGTTTGGCCATGCATGTAACTAGATTGAGGTATGTTTGATATTATTCTTTGAGATTCATGTATATTTTAAGTTGTAAGTTTGAAATCTACCTAGCCATGGTTCAAACTTTGTTAAATGATGGAGATGATATTCGGCCATGCATGTTACATTCTTGGTTGGTATTTTGATGTTTGATGTTGTGGTGATGAGGCATGAAGATGAGTTAAGATTCGGCCTAGGTGGAGTTTGTGTTAATGCCATTGCATGCTAAATATGAAGCTTGTTAATGATGCATGTGATGGTGGATTGATGATTCTTGAATCTCTTTTTTTTTTAGCATTTTTGAGTGAGCACATATGTGCATTGGTTGCTAGATGGGGAAGAATCGGCTAGCAAGTTGTGTGCTAAGGCCGAATATAATTTTTGTAGGTTAATGAGTAATGCATGTGCTAAATTGATGGAAAGGGAGAGGATGCTTTACTAGTGTATAAATGATATAAAGATTTTAGAAATTATTTTTGGTTAGGTGTATGTATGATTAGGTATATTCGGCCATATGAGTAAATATATAGATGATGTTAAATTTGATTATGTATAATGGGCCATATAGGGTACACATTGTGATATTAACTTTGATTCTCCATAATTGATCAAGTGGGTG